>NW_012123931.1:1990003-2017320 GCF_000951035.1 Colobus angolensis palliatus | reverse complement strand
GCGCCCCTGGGGGCCGCCGTCGGCCCTGGCTGCGCCCTCCTGGGGTTGCAGGGCACCTCGGTGCCACCCAGACCTCCTTTGGGGTCACAGGCCTGATTTCCCCTCAAGCCTCAGAAATGAAGATTCTTCCTTTCCCACCTCCCCTCCCTCCAACCCCAACAAATTAAGGGTTTGTAAGCTGGGAGCCTGGAGCTGGGGAGGGGCCCCCACGGGTGTCCCAGCCCTGCTCTGGTCTTCCCTCCCTGTCCCCCCTTCCATTCTGAGTATTGGTCACTCTAGAGGGTAAGCCCCCTGCTCAGCCCTGGGTGGGTACCTCCGTTCGTGGACCCCAGGTGACCCCAGGCAGCCCCCACCAGCGCCAGACACTCCCTAGCTGGTGGACACAGGTCAGGGACCGGATTTCTCCACAAGCTCCAGCCTAGATGACAGCTCCCCACCACACACAAGCATCGCCCCTTTCCAGCTCCAGCCCAGTGAAAAGGAGATGGGGAGTAGGGAGAGTGGAGGGAAGGGAGTTGGGGACCAGGAGAGCCCAGGAACCCTTTAGGGGCCTTCCCTTTGTCTGCGTTCAGCCCGGGCTTCTCACCTCCTCCTGCCCCACTTTTCATTCTAAGGCAGAGCGGGTGGGAGGTAGGAACCAGCTGAGAAGAGGGAGGTAAGGAGGGAGCCTCCTGCTCCCCCTCACGCCCTTTTCGGGGTGGGCTGTGGGCTCTCTGCTCTCAAGGCATGCCAGGAGATGTGTCCCTCCGGGCGGATCCCACTTTGAGGAGGGGTGGGGCCAGGTCAGTGGGCAGCCCCCTCCAGGTTCCTGCTGGGATCGCAACCCAGCCCGGTCCAGCCCAACTGTGCCAGCACCTCCTCTTTGTTCTCAGAGGCCTTGGGATTGGGGTGGGGGAGAAGGGAGCCTGAGAGGATGGGAACAGCTCTGCCCTGAGTGGGTGGGAGTGCAGGAGGCCCTGAGGTGGGGCCTGTGGCATCTGGACAGCCCCTTCCTGCTCACCCAGCCCTCCCTCAGTCCTCTGCTTGGCTTGGGCAGCCAGAGGGCGCATAGCCCAGCCTGGCCCGCAGCTCTGGGCTCAACCCTGCTGGTCATTATGCCAGCGGCTTCAGCACAGGTGCCTCCCATGCCCAGGGAGCAATGAGCCGGGACACCCAGGCGGCAGAGAGCCTGGGGCTTCCCCAGATCCAGCGCAGAGTGTCAGTGAGGAGAAGAGGGCCAGCTGCTCCCAGACCCTTTGTCCTTGTATAAGCCAGGAAGGAGCTCAAAATCCTCACGCCTCTGGGAAGGCGCTAGCAGCAGGTCTACTGGGACGGCATGCCTGTCCTTCCTGCTTTCTACCCATGGCCTGAGGTGGGGAGGAGGGTATCGGGTGGCACAGGGGAGAGACCAAGAACTCCTTGGAACCGTGCTGAAAGAGGGCACAGACTCAGATCGGGGCTCGCAGCAGCGCCCAGCTGCCCCTCCTGGAAGGGGCTTAGCGAAGGCAGGGACAGGCCCCCTGTGGTGTTCTGGTTGTCTCTGCCCCCCCTCACCACCCCATGACAATTTAAGTGTGAGCCCGTGGGTAGGGCTTAGTTAAAGCTGCAGCGGTCCCCAGGGTCTGGAGTTAGAGTGGGAACCAGCTTTTAGGGGGATGGGCATGTGCTCAAAGCCAAGGGCCCTGTGTGACTGGGAGGGAGGTGGAGAGACTACCCATTGTAATAGTCCTCTTTCACCTGGGCTCATCTTCATCCTCTGCCCTCTGGGCATCCATTTTTCCTATATTGGGTATTGTTTTCTAAAACCCAGACTCCCAGAGGGACCTCCCCCACTCCACTCCCCAAAAAAACAACCTCTTGTGGAGGTGGGTGGTTGTTCTGCATGAGGCCGGACGGGATCCCTGGTGCCAGTGAGGGCTCCTGTGGTGCTGCTTTTCAGGTGCCTGTGGAAGCAGATATCTGGAGAAGCACAGCTGGGGTTGGGGTGTGTTCCTGTTGGGAGAGAAGGCAGTGCAGTCATTCGTACAGGGTCCCAAAGAGGCCTGAGGCAGCGTGTCGGTGGGCGGGTAGAGGAAGTAGAACCAGGGCAGGGCCAGGGAGGAGGGTGCAGTAGGTGTGGTGGTTTCAGAGTCAGAACCTTAGCTTGCTGGCTGGAGTCTCTTGGGCTAGCTGTCCTGTGTGTGGCACTCTGTGAAAGTGGCCTTCCAGCCCCACCCACCTCCATGGTTAGCCTCTGGAGGCTTTCTGTTGTTTCCACCAGTTCCGCCACGTATCCCCCCATCCTCACCTGGCTTGGCCCTGCATCCCTTCACAAGAGGTCCTTTCCTCTCTTTCTCCTGACCCCCTCCTCCAAGAAGCCTCTGCCTGCTTCAGGTCACTGCCCCTCCTTCCCCAGTCACCCACAGTGTAAAACCACACTTGTTTGCACTGAATATTGTACCAGCCCAGTCACGCATGCATTTGTTCTGCACATCCTGACCAAGCTGCCTACTCGGCTCTGGGCTAAGCATGATCTGTCTTGAACACCCTGAGCAATCCTAGCCCTTCCTTTGGCCCTCCTGCCTGGCCCCTGGGATGGGACAGACCCTTGGAGGTACAAGAGAGCAGCTGTTGGCTAGTGGCAAGGACTGCCTGTGCATGAATGCACAGAGCTAGGTGATGTCAAAGATGCCCCAGGCAGGAGTTGGGAAGAGACAAACGGTACTCAGTAGCCCACACAGACACTCAGAGAAGGGTGGGATTTCTCCCTGGGGGTTGAGGTTGTCAGAGGTGCTTTAGGGAGAGAGGGAGACTGGCTGAGTCCTAGGGAAGTAGCAGACTGCAGAGACACAGAAAGCAGGGGACTCCAGAATCAGGGAAGGTTCTTTGTAGAAAGAGTGTGAGAAGGCAGGTTCATTTCCCAATACATTTGAGGCATTCTTGATGCTGACCTTTGTTTAGTTGTGGATGAATGAATGAATGAACACACAAGCGAATGAATATCCCTGGGTGCTGTATGGGCTCAGTAGAGCTGTGCTGACAACAATCTACTTGTGTGTGTTCAGTTTCTTCAATGTTATTTCATAGCGAAGTTGTCAAGAGTGTGGACCCCGGAGCCAAAAGCCTGGGCTCAAGTCTCAGCTCCACCACTGCCTAGTTCTGTGACTTTGGGCAAGTTGCTTAATCTCTCAGGGCCTGTCTCCTTATCCATAAAGTGAGGGTAACAATAATATTCACCTCAAGGGAGGATGTGACAATTAGGTGTGCTAACATATGCAAAACATTTAGAACAGTGCCTGTTACACAATAAGCCCTTAATAAGTGCTAGCTACTCACAGTTTACATTAGTGATATGCTCATGATCTTCTCCTTGTAGGTGGTAGGTGCAGAGGTTTGATTTTATACCTAAGAAAACAGAGCCAGAGAGGTGGTGAGTAACTTGCTCTAAGTCCCCAGCTTGCAAGCCTGCGGTTCAGTCTAGAATGCGTCCTTCCTGACCTCTAGGCTGGGGCTGTTACTCACTAATCCAGGCCTAGCCTGTTAATTAATTAATCAAGGCATTTAGTATTAATCATAGTAGTAGTAATAATACTATAATGAACACTGTTCCCTACTCTCCAACTTAAACACCAGCAATCCAGTAATGATGTACACCTTCCCATGTGCTCCTGCACACCCCGTCCCGTCACGTCTTTTTCAATGACTACTCTAAATCATATATTTAACAATCCCTTGCCTCTTTAAAATTATATATTTTAATATATATAAGTAGTTCTGTTTTAGTTATTTTTGAACTTTATAAAAAGAGCATGAACTATATGCAGTCCTCTGGAATTTGCCTTTTTTCTTCATCACATTTAAGCTTCATCTATATTGTGAATAATAGTAGATGTAGCTCATTTTTACTGATGTATAATGTTCTGTCATGTGATCATAAAAGTGTAATTAACATTCTCCTACCAATGGGCATTTAAGTTATTTCCATTTTTTCGTCTTAGAAGCAGTACTGCCAGGAACCTTCTCATCCCATCTCTGAGGCAACGTGCAGTGTCTCTGGGGCACAGAGCTAGGAGTGGAATTGCTGGCCTGTAGGGCATGTTCACATTCACCCTTACTAGGATATTTGCCAAAGTGTTTTGCAAATTGGTTAGACCAGTTTGTGTCACCCCAGCAGGAGATGAGGGTTCCCATTGCACCCCATCCTGATTAACACTTGGTATTGTCAGGGGGCTTGATTTTTACTGATTGAATGAATCTAAGATGGTATTTCATGATGGCCTTGATTTGCATTTCTGGAATTCAAGGTTTCTGGTATATGAAATGGGGGTTGAGATGGGCAGCAGCCAGTGTGTGCTGGGTGCTCACTAAGCAGTCATCCCATCGACACCCATTCCCCCAGTTGTGGGAATGCTGTCTCTACCATCCCTGAAGTCTGGGATGGGTACGAGCAATCAGGGAGGACTCCACAAGCAAGTGAGATGAAGGAGGAGCAAGAAGGGCCTAAGTCCCTGCATGTTTAGTGCAAACAAAGGATAGCAAATTCCAGGAACCCCAGAGGTTTTGTGTTTATCCCAGGATGGGAAGGAGTAGTCCTAACTTAGGAGGTGGAGGGAGCCTGTGTTTCATTATTTCAGCATCCCCACCTCCTGCACAGCCCCCCTGTGCACCTGGCATAAGGCCTGGCGTTGGTGAGTGCTTAATAAGAGTTTGGTGACCCAGAGAATGAACCCCGGATGGAACACACGTGTGCTTGCTCCTCCTCCGTTCTCACTTCCTTGGGGAGTCCTCTCTGACTGCTCCTGCTCATGGATGGAATGAGGGGTGGCTGAGCAAGGTGACTCCTGGGCATTGCAGGCCCCCCACACGCGAGGCCCTCCAGATCCCTGCTGGTCCAGAGGGTCTGAGAAGCTGGGTACTGGCAGGCTAATTTGGAGCAGCTCCCTCTGCCAGCCTGGTGCACCAACGATTGATTCCACGCTGCCTTTCCCGCCTGGGCCTGGGCCCCTGGAGCTGGTTAAAGACGAGCACCGGGGCTGGCGGAATAATTATGCCTATTTCATGTGACACCCAAATTGATTGCCGCCAGGGTGACATTACCAGGGCATTGTTCCTCGTCTCCAACCTCTTATTACATGTTATTAGGGTGTGTGGTGTGTGTGTTTTTCTATTTTTTCCCATTTCGGGGAATTAATCTCTCTCTGCCACCTCCTCTGCTTCCCTCTGCAGAAAACCTGCTCTCGGCTCTGGGAGGGGGTGGGGGCCTGGCCAGCACGTTTCTTCTGCCTAGCCCGGTGCAGGATTGCAGATGGCGGGGGCGGGGGAGTGGGGGGGTGGGGACCAGCCATCTCAAGTCCTTTTACTTGGGTGCAACACGGGGGCATCTCAGAGCTGAGAGGGGCTACTGAGGTATAGATCCCAGCAGAGGAGGCCTCCTGTAGTCACATTAATCCATGATCTCAGCTTGCATGCCTCCCATGATGGGCTGCTCACTTACCACTGAGGCAGACCTTCTGTCCAGGGCCATGTAATGTCTCATCGGATTCCTCAAACTGAGCTGAACGGGCCTCCCTGTGAGCCCACGCATAGGTCTTGGCTCCCCTCTCTGGGCCTGCAGTGGACCTTTGCAGCCTCTGCCTTGATACGCTCCTTAGAGATTTGCAGAGGTGCCAGTTCCTCCCCCAAGTCTGGGCTTCTTATGAACGGGCAGCTGGGTGGTAGCATCCATTGTGCCTGAACAGGACACTCCTCCTGTATGTGTCTGACTGGAGGCTCCATCACCTCCTGGATACTGGGCTCAGTTTACCAGGTTGGAAAAATGGACTCTGGCAGTGGCGTGGCCAAGATTCATTTGAGTGGAGAGGGCTTTGAACTGCCAGTGCTGGGAGAGAGGCAAGTGTTTTATTTATAATCTGCCTGTCCATGTTATACAGAACTCACTGGACCTTGGTTTGTGATGTTTTAGAGAGTTATTTTTCAATCTTCCCCTTTTGAGGCAGAAATAACCCAAACTCTCACCTGTCCGTGACCCAGCCCTGCCATGGGGTGGCCATGTGACCCTTGTATGATGTTGGGGACAGAAGGTGGCTGCGGTTGGGAGGCTGCGGTCCTTCCAAGGCCCTAGCCCAGAGATGCTGTGGGATGTTGGACAAGTCCCTGATGCTCCTGGGCCTCAGTTTCCTCATCTGTGTGAGGATCTCTAAGGGTGTTATGCCTTTGGAACCAGACAAGCTCAGGACCTTGAACAGTTGAACTAATGGCTCAGAGCCTCAGTTTCCTCATTAGTGAAGTGGGTGTGTAGCGTGGTGAGGGGTGCTGGGGTCGTTCAGCAAAGCACTGTGTGTGCTTGATATAAATGTCTCTTCCTGTCCCTTTCCCGGAACTCTCCACCCCCAGCAGTGAGGACAGTGAAGTCTGCTATCCCCGCTTCCCAGTGAGGAATTTATGGTGTCCAGCGGTAAAGCCACTTGCCCAAGATCACGTAGCTCAGCAGTCCCCTGAACCTGAATCAGAAGGAGGCAGTATGCAGGAGTGGGCAGGACAGCTGGGAGTCTGACTGCCTCAGGCCCAGTCCCAGCTCTGTCACTCATCACTGTGGGACTTTGGGCAAGGTGCATCACCACCTCTTGGTGCCTCAGTTCTCTAATCAGTAAAATGGGGATAATACTAGCCTCTTAGGGTGGTTATGGAGATCAGACAGGTTCATGCCTGGCGCATAGCCAATGCTATGTTGGTGTTAGCTTTAAAAAAAAAAAAAAAGGCACTGTGGGGAATTGATGAAGAGCATGGACTCTGGAACGAAACCATTGGGGTTCAAATCATGCTAACACTGACCCCGAGCAAGTTATGGAACCTCTTTGTGCTTCTGCTTTTTCCATCTGCAAAATGGGGATAATGGCAGCACTTACCTCAATGGGTTTGTGTGAGATTAAATGAATTTTTATATGCAAAGGGCTTGAAATAATGCCTGGCACACCAAAGGCCACCTATGAGGGTTTCACCAATCATCATTCTCATCATCATTCTATTTAGCTCTCTGGCTAATCCCAAATCCCAGGCTAATTCCACCACACCTCTCAGCCTCTCGCTGCCAGCCTCAGTCTATGAGGCTGTGACACCCCCCACCCCAAGCACAAGGCCTATAGCTCTCCCAGGTGGGGGTTGACTGGTTTCCAGGCCTGAGCTGTTCCCAAATAGAGAGGCCCTGAGGGCTGGGGCTGCAGAGAGGGGTCCCCCTGGGAGCCCCAGGAAGATGTGAGAGGACCAATGGGGATGTGGCAAGCATGTCCCAAGGGGCCACTGGCCTGGGCAGGGGATGGCGCTGGGGGCCTTGAGGGGCATCTTCCTGTCCCCAAGAGCCTGGGTTGGCATCTCAAGACCTGAGAAGGGAGATACTGGGGTGCAGGACTGGGGTTGTCCTTGGGTCCCCCTCAGGTCATTCCCCCCAAATAGGTACTTACCTGCCCCACCTCAGCTCTGAGACAGCTCCCATCCAAGTAGGGGTACTGGGCAACCTTGTGCAAGGGGCAGGAAGGGCCCAGAGTGGTCCAGGACTCCCCCGAGATCACACAGCAGGGCGGGGTACACTGGATGCAGCCCACTTTATGCACCCAGAATGGGCCTCCTGTTGGCCCTGCCCAACTCCCACTCCTCTCCACCAAGCCTGCCGCTCCTGGAGGGCAGAGCCTATATATAGAAGCCTTGAAACACTAAGATGCTCTGACAATTAAAATTCATAATTTATCCCACAAATGGCCGGGGGCTGCGAGCCGGCCGGAAGGCTGGCGGCTCTTCAGATGACTGTGCCCTGGTGAGGTGGACAGGGGCATTCCTCCCTTCAGTGCAGGGCGGCCGAGTGCTTGCCCAGGGTGACCCAGGACAGACAGCCAGACAGCCACACCATGCCCAGGCAGCACCCTCCAGCGGGCGCTGAGGCCAGTGAGCACGTGTGGGAGAGGATGGAGCTTCCCAGAGCGCACCTAAGTGATGGGGCTGGGGGCCAGAGAGTGGGGGAGGAGGGGCAGCCAACACACACACACACAGAGGCCACTCACTCACACACACACACAGACACACCACACTCACACACAGACACACCAAACACACAGGCCACTCACACACACACCACACACACACACAGAGACACACCACACACAGACACCACACTGATACACAGAGACACACCACACACACAGGCCACTCTCAGACACACCAGACTTACACACAGACACACCGCACACAGGCCACTCACACACCCATACACACAGGCCACTCACACACAGACACACCAGACTCTCACAGAGAGAAACACCAAACACACACACACAGGCCACTCACACACACAGAGACATACCACACACACACAGGCCACTTGCACACTCAGGCACACCACACTCACATACACACACAGAGGCCACTCAGACACATAGGCGACACACACACACAGAGGCCACTCACACAGGAACAGACACAGACACACCACACACACACCACACACAGGCCACTCACACACACACCACACACACAGAGGCTACCCACACATACCACACACACACATAGTGACCACTCACACACACCACACACACACAGGCTACTCTCACACTACACACACACAGGCCACACACACCACTCACAGAGGCCACACACATGCCAAACATACACAGGCCACACACACGCCACTCACAGACACACACAGAGGCCACTCACACACAGAGGCCACACACACACATACACACACACTCACACACACACAGACACCCTGCGGGCCCAACAACTTTTTGCCAGAACCAAGAGTGAGAGGAAAATAAAGAATTATACACGACAAAGGACATGACCTCAGTTTTCTTCCAGGTTGATTTTTCTGTCCCCATGGGAGGCTGAGGAGGAGGAGGGGAAAGGGGGGGCAGGTGGGGACAGGGCGGACCAGCCCCCAGAGAGACGGCCAGACACAGGCTGCCTGGTCTGACTGCTGGAGCTGCGCACTCTGCCAGGCTTTCTCCTGCAGGAGCCCAGCCTGGGCGCAGGACTGCAACTCTCAGGGTCCGCCTTCCAGCCTCACCACCTCCCCATGGACCAGGAGGCAGCCCCCAAGATTAGACTGGCCAATGACGGAATTGTTTCTCCCATTAGCAGCTCCTACCTTATGCCATTATCAGCCCTTCACACCTCAGCGGGGATTAGCCCTGGAAAGCCAGAATGGAGCATCTTTAAAAGGAGTCCAGGGACCGGGGTCAGGATTTGGGCTAGGAGAGAAGCCATTAGGAGTCCCAGGATGCTCTCAAGTTGACCAGGCCACAAGTCCCTTCCCCGCTACACACCTTTGCTCTCACTGTTCCCTTTGTGGAAAGTGCCCTCCCTATGCCTCTTTCTAGGCCTGTGGAAAATGTTTGTATTTCAGCCTGAGCTCACATAGCACCTCTCCCTCACCACAAAGCCTTCCTTCATTACGAGCTAGGTTAGGAGTTGGAGAGCAGAGTGCGAGTCCTGCCCCTCGCAGCAGTTGTCTGGTGGGCTCTCTCTGCTCCTTTGAGGTGGGCGCATCTGCAGGCAGGGCCTGGGAGTGTGGAGCTGTGTCAGGCCCGGTCCCACTTCGGAGGCTCTCAGTCTGGGGACCACAGGAGAGGAGGCCGCAGAAGTGCCAACGGAGCTGGGAGAAGCCCAGCAGCAGTGTGGGCAGAGGGTGGCCGGAGATCCAGAGGGGACCCACCAGAGGCTGTCCCTTCTTCCCAGGCTAGAGGAGAGCCACCGGGGGAGAGACCCTGAGCTGCTTCTGAAGGCCAAGTAGGAGGCCTCTAGGCATGGGGAATGGATGGTTGGCCACTGCGACAGAAGGAAAGACCCAGGCCGGGGTGACCGTCACAGTCCTCTCTAGATGGGCCCCACTGCGCCTCCACTTCTGGCCACTTGACCCCAGTCATCTCTGAGCAGGCGCAGTTCCCACTAACACACTTTATCATTTCCTGAAACGGATCCGTCATACTGAAGCTGAAGCACAGAAGGGACCTCAGGCAGGCAGGGACTTGGGGAGAGGACAAGTCACAAGGAGCCCAGGCTGGGCCTTGCCTCTTCTTTGGTGATCCCGCGTGAGTCCCCTCACCTTTCTGAGTCTCCCTCCCCACCTGGATATGGAAGTGCTTAGACTCACCTGGTGGAGTGGCGAAGATGGGGCTGTGTTAACAGGCCCCAGGCTGACATGCATAGGTGGTGGGGGCTGGGAAAGTGGTTGTGCTTGCAGGGCAAGCTCTGGCCTCTGTCTCTCCCTTTCCTGCCCCCAGCCTGTGCCCCTATCTTTCTCCCCTCCCCCTGCTCTGCTTTCTCTGCCTCTCTCTTCCTCTCCTCTGCAGCCTTACCCACCACGTGTCTCCTGGGTGTCTCCTGGTTTCTGTCTCTTTCCCTCTCCTGCTCTCCCCATCAGTCTTGGCAGTGGATCTGGGCAGAGCCCTGGGCAGACTTTCCAAAGTGCTCTAGCCCCCTTCCCAGGCCTGCCGT
Organism: Colobus angolensis palliatus; assembly: GCF_000951035.1. Lineage (NCBI taxonomy): Eukaryota > Metazoa > Chordata > Mammalia > Primates > Cercopithecidae > Colobus > Colobus angolensis. The sequence continues at coordinate 2,006,877 of NW_012123931.1, read as the reverse complement.
CCTCCTCGCTCCATCCCTCCTGCTGCCCACCCAGTCACAGGCACAGCAGGCATCAAGGCAAGACGAAGACTGCACACACCACCTCGTTTCCCCGTGAGGAACTGCCCTGGCCATTTCCCCGTGAGGAACTGCCCTGGCCATACAGCCAGGCAGCTCCCAGACAACCCTGGGCCCCAGCCTTCATGGGGCAGATGCCTCCATGCCAGATCGCATGCCTGTGGTGGGGGGGTCCCTGCGGTCCCTGAGGAACGCTGAGTGGGAGCACTATGAAATACTGATACCATAAACCTAAAATAACTTGCCGTCCTGCGCTTCAGCCAGCCCCACATTAGGTGAGATTGACGCGGCAGCAGCAGGCACAGGAAAGAAAGGAGTGTGGTGGAAAAACAGTGAGCACACATGATGCATGTAACACACCGTTTTCTGGAAGTTGGGGAAAGGCTTTTGTCGGGTTTTGGGGCAGATGCCTGTCCCCAAATGCTTTTGTCGGGTTTGTGGGCAGATGCCTTGCTCTCTGAGGACTAGGGCCTTCCCTCAGCCCTGGGGCCTCACCCTATCTCCACCCTGACAAGACAGCCCCTCCCCTGGCCTGGCCTGCAGAGTCTAAGCACTGTGTCGCACCAGGCAGCTCTTGGAGCAGGCAGCCCAGCTAGGAGACAGAGCTCTGCCACCGTCTAGCTTTGTGACCCAGGCCCAGGGCAAGCAAATTCCCTTTTCAGAACCTTTGTTTTTCTCATTTGTAAAATGGGTAAGAAAGATCTCTTTTGAAAGCATTTCTGAGACAATATGTATAAAGCCCCAAACCTTGGCTGGGCACAGTGGCTCATGCCTGTGATCCCAGCACTTTGGGAGGCTGAGGTGGGTGGATCACTTGAAGTCAGGAGTTCAAGACCAGCCTGGCCAACATGGTGAAACCCTGTCTCTACTAAAAATACAAAAATTAACCTGGCGTGGTGGTGGACACCTGTAATCACAGCTATTTGGGAGGCTGAGGCCAGAGAATTGCTTGAACCTGGGAGGCAGAGGTCGCAGTGAGCCAAGATCTCGCCACTGCACTCCAGCCTGGGCAATACAGCAAGACTCCCATCTAAAAAAAAAAAAAAAAAAGCCCCAAACCTGGCCCATAGCCAGGACTGGCCAAGTGTTAGTCCCTCCCCTTTTCTAAAGAAGGTGCCTGGTGGATGAGCCTGTAGAGAGGATACTGTGGGGGAGTCATGCCCCTGCCCCCGTGGGCCTCGAGATGCTGCCTGTGACTCCTGAGCATCTGCCTGTGACTCCAGATGCTGCACAGAGTGACTCCTGAGCCCTCTCAGTGTTCTCTGAACCTGTCCATGGGTGATCCCAGGCCCCTTCCATCTCCCCTAATTACCCTCCTTCACCCTGAGACCCTGGGGGCACACCCTGAATGTGATGCCCCAAGGAAGGAAGCCCACCATCCTGAGCCACCCCCCGCCCCCAGAGAGATTTTTCCAGCCCCAGTGAAACTGCAGTTTTTGGCCTGAGCCTCCTATTTCCCTTTACCCTTTAGGAAGGTTTGAGGATTTCGACCTTCCAGCTGGAAAAAGGCTAGTTTCTGGCGGCGGTACCCTCAGGGATTCTGAAGGGGAGCCCTTACTGTGCATGCCAGAGAGGGCAGGCGTCACTGAGGTATCAGCCTTTAGCAGGCTGGCCACAGAGAACTGCATGTGTCAGGGAGCATTGCCTGAACCAGGCCGTATCTGCCCCAGGACATGAAGGAGGGTGTGACCGGTGGCCAGCAGCCTGTCCCTTCCACTGTGGGGCAGCACAGAGCCTGGGGCAGCCCTCTGCAGTGCTGGTCTGATGGCTCAGGGTCCCTCACTGACCTGAGCCTGGGAAGGACTCTGGATGCTTTAGGGTCTGTGTGTGGTGCTCCAGGCACAGCTGTCTGCTGCCTGCCCACCTGCCTGCCTTTGATGTTTTATTTCCTTTGTATTTATTGGTCCAATTTTTAAACTCTTACCCTTGTAGGAAGCCCTTCGGGGGCAAGGATCCAAAATAAAACACTGATTAAAATGCATAAAATACCTCTTCTTGACAGTTGCAGGAGTAGCAGACAGAATGAACAGTGCCAGGATGGCAGGAGCGGCACATTGCCCAGTCAGCAGTTTGGGTGACCCCTCAGACGTGACTCTGCCAGCATCCCTAGATGACAGGGACCCCATGGGGGTGAGAGACCAGGAGACTAGGCCCAGCGGGCTGTGCCCTTGCTGTGCCAGCTTGGGCAGGCATCCTAGCCTCTCTCAAGCTTCAGCTTCCCCACCGTTAGGGCAGCTGCATGTAAGAGGCATGGGATGAGGCATCTCAGAGCCCATACCCTCCCAGAGCTGTCCTGCTCCCACGGAGCATGGCCCATGGCTCTGTGGGACCAACTGCCAGGCCTGGGGTGGCAGCTGTACAGGGCGAGGCTGACCAGCTTTTCTAGCAATGTATTTCTTTTTTATTTTATTTTATTTATTGTTTTTACAGATGGAGAGTCTTGCTCTATTGCCCAGGCTGGAATGCAGTGGCACAATCACAGTTCACTGTAGCCTCAAACTCCTGGGCTCAAGAATCCCACTTCAGTCTCCCTGAGTAGTTGGGACTATAGGTGTGCCCCACTATGCCTGGCTAATTTTTAAATTCTTGTGGGAGATGCGTATCTCACTATGTTGCCCAGCCTGGTCTTGAGCTCCTGGCTTCAAGTGATCCTCCTGCCTCAACCGCCTGAGTAGCTGGGATTACAATGGGATAACAGTGGGATTGCAGCACCACCATCCAACATACTTCAATTCCTCAGGTCTCTCATTGCTCAGTGGGCCTGATCGAGGGTTAGCCCCATCAGCAGGGCTTCCACCCCTGCAAAAACTCACTCATGCACATGTTTCCTTTCAAAGAATATTCGTGGGGGTCTGTTCTGTGCCACACTTCACTCTGAGCTACAGACACACTATCTGCCCTTGGGCACCTCACTCTCTAGCAGGTGAGACACACACACCTGACTGAGCCAGGATTAAACATACATTACAGGAGAGATGCCAAATGCTGAGGCTTTAGAGCATGTTTCCCTCTTTGCTCAAGGTCACTAGGAAGCTCTCACCTTTTGTCATTAGGCAGGATTTGGTGGCATTCTTTCCTGACTGGCTTCCCTTTTTTAGCTTTTATCTTTTTATCATCTTGTAGCATAATTTTTCTGTCAGTTGGTTCAAATCACTTTGGGAATGAGGTGTGCTATACACCAGTTACATAAAATCACTACTATAAGAATAACAATGTTGGGGACAAGAGGTGATATCTGACTAAGTAGATCAAGGATGGCCTCCTGGAGGAGGTGGCCTTTGGGGCGGAAGGTTACAAAGACTGCTGGGGCAGGAGTCTGGGACAGTTCTCTAGAAGAAGATGACTTAGAGATAGGAGTGTGCAGGACAAAGTGGGGAGGCCCAGGTGTCTTTGTTCAGGGACTGGTGGGAAAAGAGGAAAAGAGTGCTCAGGGCAGGTTGAGGCCAGGTGGTGCAGGCTTCCTGTGTGCCAGATTCGTGTCTGTATGAGAGGGGCTTACCAGCACCTCGGGATGGCCTGTGTCCCCACTAGCCCCCCTCATTCCCCAGCCTTCTCTCCAGCAGCTCCCGCCACCCACCAGCCCAGCTCTAAGCTGGATGCTAAAAGTCCTATTTACCTATTGAGGTCCCCAGCCTCACACCCGCACCAGCCCCAGCTGCTGGCCCAATTACTTATTGATCGCCTGTCAGGATGTTTGCTTTTCAGGTGGGTCACTGGAGCGTGTGTGACTGTGGAAAATAGCCTGGTGGGAGTGGGGTGGGGAGAAGCTGAACTGCAGAAGAGCCTGGAGAGAGGATGAGAGGGGCCAAAGGGAGGGTCAGGGTGGAGAAAGCCCTTGGGGATAACAAAATCCTTGCAGATTCCATAACATGTCAGTGACACCCTGAGTCCTCTCTGCTTAATCAGTGACTTAATCAACAACCACGAAGCTCCCGTCAGTCCTGGGAGACTGGTGGAGCATTTGCAAGTGTGTGGCTTTGTGGACAGACCAGAGCTCCCACCCCAGAACTGCTCCCTCTACTGGCTGGGTGTCCTTGGACAGCCACAACCTCTCTGAGCCTCAGTTGCCTTGATGGCTGATGCATGGATGACAAGGATGGATGGCCTGTGGCCATGAAAGCAGGGGCTGTGTGAGGTGTGGGAAGGGGTGGGAAAAGGGCCTGAGCTAGGGTGGAGAGGGGACATGAAGTCTGGGCCTCCCCCTCCTGCAGTGAGCCCCCTCCGGGCCATGAGTACAGCATGTGGACACAGCAGCAAAGCCCCAGGGGCACTGGAGGCTGGAGTGGAGGAGCAGGAGTGGGTCACCAGCAGCAAGATGACTGCAGCTTGGCTCCCAGAGGCCATCCCATCCACCCGTGGAGCAGCTCCTAGGGTCTGACCTTCCTTCCCCTCACCCCCCTACTCACCCTATTTGCCAGGCCAGTTTCCCATGGGGGTGGATGGAGAGAGAGGAGGGAAGGAGGAGATGGGAGGCAATTCGGGGCAGAAGTGGGGACAAGTGGCCTCTGAACAGGGGGTGGGAGAGGGTCATGGAGGCTCCCACATACCCCTTGCTCACTCCACCTGCAGCCTATATGCAAGCTGGACCCTGCTCCTTGCATGGTTTCTCATATCACCACCTCCCAAGCCCTGCATGGCTTCAGGGCCCAGCTTGAACAAGCCTGGGTGCTGTAGTAGGGGCAGACTCCTCCGGGGTTGCCTGGCTGTCCTGGCCTGTGGGAATCTGCACCTTCCTCAGACAAGCAGCTGTACTAGGAAGAAGGTGATGGGAGCCCTGAGAGACAGACAAGTGAAGGCTGGAGAGTCTTTTTAAGGGGAGCACACTTCACTTCTTATTGGGTATCAGAAAACACTTCTTAGAGCAGTGGACTTCAATTAGGCCTTGAGGATGGAATTTCAACAGCCAAAGAAGGGGCATTGCCGGAGGAAAGAACTGCAGGAGCCAAGACCAGGAGGCAGGAAAAAAGATTCTCCAGGCACTGGGCTCAGGAGCCTGAGCCGGGTCACCAATGGGACCCAGAGGAAGAGGGGAGTCACAGATCCCACCAGGAGTCCAGGCTGGATTTGGATTTGCAGGTGCAGGGGGCGGGGGGAAGGTAGCTTCAAGGCTGGGCCTTCTGGATGAGGTGTCCTCCAGCAATCCAGGAACCCCATGGGTGATAGACCTGTGAACAGTGATAGGTGCCATTGGTTTACTGCAGACCCAGCCACAGAGCTGATCGGGTGGGGGGATGGTGTCTGCACCTGGGGAGGCTCGGGACTCAGGGCTGAGCGAGTGGGGCCCCCAGCAGCCTCAGAAGCCCTGGCCATGCAGGCTAGGGTCTAGCCACACTTCTGGCTGCTCTGGCTTCTTGGAGGCTGTTCCAAGAGGCCTCAGCCCTTGAGCCCCTTTGATCCCCACTGTGAGCCCAAGGGCTGCTCAGCAGGTCTGGTTTTATCCCTGATGAGCACCAGGGGAACTGTGACTCTGGGCAGGGTGTGTGCCTGGAGTCAACCACCTGTGAAATGTAAAGGAGATGGCGCCAATGCCAGGCTCTTTGAGGTGACCTGTCCCTTCCCTGAGCCCCTCCATCCCAAGGGTGCTGGGAGGGTCCTTTGGGAAGACTCCAGGCAGGGTAAGAGGCAAGGAGGAGGCAGCATGAGGAGGCCAGAGGCCCTTCTGGCATGGGCATCTGGACCCTGCCTCTCTATCTGCATCAGGGTCATCGTGACAGGGCAGGAGGGGGCCCAGGCGGCTTGGGGTGGGGTCCAGACACACACTGCCCTCTAACTGCCACTTCTGTCCTGTGCTTGCTCCTGGCTACAGGTGAGCGAGAGGATGCTGGCGGGGGGCGTGAGGAGCATGCCCAGCCCCCTCCTGGCCTGCTGGCAGCCCATCCTCCTCCTGGTGCTGGGCTCGGTGCTGTCAGGCTCAGCCACAGGCTGCCCTCCCCGTTGCGAGTGCTCTGCCCAGGACCGTGCTGTGCTCTGCCACCGCAAGCGCTTTGTGGCAGTGCCTGAGGGCATCCCCACCGAGACGCGCCTGCTAGACCTGGGGAAGAACCGCATCAAAACGCTCAACCAGGACGAGTTCGCCAGCTTCCCGCACCTGGAGGAGCTGGAGCTCAACGAGAACATCGTGAGCGCCGTGGAGCCTGGCGCCTTCAACAACCTTTTCAACCTCCGGACGCTGGGTCTCCGCAGCAACCGCCTGAAGCTCATCCCGCTGGGCGTCTTCACTGGCCTCAGCAACTTGACCAAGCTGGACATCAGCGAGAACAAGATCGTTATCCTGCTGGACTACATGTTCCAGGACCTGTACAACCTCAAGTCACTGGAGGTTGGCGACAATGACCTCGTCTACATCTCCCACCGCGCCTTCAGCGGCCTCAACAGCCTGGAGCAGCTGACGCTGGAGAAATGCAACCTGACCTCCATCCCCACCGAGGCGCTGTCCCACCTGCATGGCCTCATCGTCCTGAGGCTCCGGCACCTCAACATCAATGCCATCCGGGACTACTCCTTCAAGAGGTTGTACCGACTCAAGGTCTTGGAGATCTCCCACTGGCCCTACTTGGACACCATGACACCCAACTGCCTCTACGGCCTCAACCTGACGTCCCTGTCCATCACACACTGCAATCTGACCGTTGTGCCCTACCTGGCCGTCCGCCACCTAGTCTATCTCCGCTTCCTCAACCTCTCCTACAACCCCATCAGCACCATTGAGGGCTCCATGTTGCATGAGCTGCTCCGGCTGCAGGAGATCCAGCTGGTGGGCGGGCAGCTGGCCGTGGTGGAGCCCTATGCCTTCCGCGGCCTCAACTACCTGCGCGTGCTCAATGTCTCTGGCAACCAGCTGACCACGCTGGAAGAATCGGTCTTCCACTCGGTGGGCAACCTGGAGACGCTCATCCTGGACTCCAACCCACTGGCCTGCGACTGTCGGCTCCTGTGGGTGTTCCGGCGCCGCTGGCGGCTCAACTTCAACCGGCAGCAGCCCACGTGCGCCACGCCCGAGTTCGTCCAGGGCAAGGAGTTCAAGGACTTCCCTGATGTGCTACTGCCCAACTACTTCACCTGCCGCCGCGCCCGCATCCGGGACCGCAAGGCCCAGCAGGTGTTTGTGGATGAGGGCCACACGGTGCAGTTTGTGTGCCGGGCCGATGGCGACCCGCCGCCCGCCATCCTCTGGCTCTCACCCCGAAAGCACCTGGTCTCAGCCAAGAGCAATGGGCGGCTCACAGTCTTCCCTGATGGCACGCTGGAGGTGCGCTACGCCCAGGTACAGGACAATGGCACGTACCTGTGCATCGCGGCCAATGCAGGCGGCAACGACTCCATGCCCGCCCACCTGCATGTGCGCAGCTACTCGCCCGACTGGCCCCATCAGCCCAACAAGACCTTCGCCTTCATCTCCAACCAGCCGGGCGAGGGAGAGGCCAACAGCACCCGAGCCACTGTGCCTTTCCCCTTCGACATCAAGACCCTCATCATCGCCACCACCATGGGCTTCATCTCTTTCCTAGGCGTGGTCCTCTTCTGCCTGGTGCTGCTGTTTCTCTGGAGCCGGGGCAAGGGCAACACGAAGCACAACATCGAGATCGAGTATGTCCCCCGAAAGTCGGACGCAGGCATCAGCTCCGCGGACGCGCCCCGCAAGTTCAACATGAAGATGATATGAGGCCAGGGCGGGGGGCAGGGACCCCCGAGCGGCCGGGCAGGGGAAGGGGCCTGGCCGCCACCTGCTCACTCTTTAGTCCTTCCCACCTCCTCCCTACCCTTCTACACACATTCTCTTTCTCCCTCCCGCCTCCATGCCCTGCTGCCCCCCGCCAGCCCTCACCACCTGCCCTCCTTCTACCAGGACCTCAGAAGCCCAGGCCTGGGGACCCCACCTGCACAGGGGCATTGACAGACTGGAGTTGAAAGCCGATGAACCGACACGCGGCAGAGTCAATAATTCAATAAAAAAGTTACGAACTTTCTCTGTAACTTGGGTTTCAATAATTATGGATTTTTATGAAAACTTGAAATAATAAAAAGAGAAAAAAACTATTTCCTATAGCTAGTCGGAATGCAAACTTTTGACGTCCTGATTGATCCAGGGCCCTCTTCCAACTCAGTTTCTTGTTTTTCTCTTCCTCCTCCTCCTCTTCTTCCTCCTTTCTCTTCTCTTCCCCTGTGGGGAGGGATCACTCAGGAAAACAGGAAAGGAGGTTCCAGCCCCACCCACCTGCCCACCCCGCCCCAGGCACCATCAGGAGCAGGCTAGGGGGCAGGCCTGGGCCCAGCTCCGGGCTGGCTTTTTGCAAGGAGCGGGTGGAGGGGACAGGTCTGCCAATGGGGGTGGAAGCCTGTCTGCTGGGCTACCAGGCAGCACTACTGCCAGGGGTGGGAGCCTGGCTCGGGTGTGGCTGAGACTCTGGACAGGGGCTGGGGTCCTCCTGGGGGACAGCACAGTCAGTGTAGAGAGCCAGGGGCTGGAGGTGGGGCCGACCCCAGCCTCTGGTCCCAGCTCTGCTGCTCACTTGCTGTGTGGCCTCAAGCAGGTCACTGGCCTCTCTGGGCCTCAGTCTCCACATCTGTACAAATGGGAACATTACCCCCTGCCCTGCCTACCTCACAGGGCTGTTGTGAGGAATTGATGAGATGATGTATGTGAAACACTTTGTAACCTGTAAAGCGCTGTGCACACGTGTGGGTGACTGTTCTCATTATGGTCATTATTATCTCACTGTGGGGGATGGGGCTGCCGAGGGGCCCTTCATGAGGGTAGGGCTGGGGTGTGTCAGGGGGAGTGGCGCTCCAGGGACTTCCAGGGGCTCCTCCTAGGATAGCAGCTGGGGTTGTGGCCGGCAGCACTGGCTGGAGAGGGGGGCTCTAGACCTGAAGGGGATTCTGAGGCCATGGGCATAGAGAGTCCCTCACCTCTGGTCTGGTGGTGGGTCTGACTGCCAGGCCTGATGATAACAGCTCTACAGGGCTCAAGGCTTAGCTCCCCAGAAGCTGGAGGCCCCCTATAGCATTGGCCTGGACTGATGCAAGGATTGGGAGCACCAACTCTGCCCAAGCCTTCTTTGCACAGTATTTATCAAGCACCTACTGTATGCCATTTCCCATGTAGAGTGCCCAGGCTGTGGGGACTGGGGGAAGCAGTTCTGGGACTGCCCTTGAGGCTTCCCAGGCCCAGTCTGGCCCCATCTTCCACCAGGCTGTGCTCTGAGCCTGTCCTGGGCTATTAGGGCTTCTGGGTTTGGGGCTGGGATCTGCCTGCACATGAGCAGACCCAGAGGCTCAGAAAACAGCTCCCCACCTGCTGCTTCCAGCCCTGCCCATTCAAACCAAACCCAGCAGCTTCAAACTTGACCCTGGAGAGGGGTGCCCCCAACAACAGAGTGTGAAGAGCCAGGCAGTCACCTTGTAAGTTTCCCATCGGCCATGGACCTTGACCCACAAAGCTGGGCCAGTAGGCCAACCAATCTCTGTCAGGAAGGAAGGGCTTCGGGCTCAGGGAGGCCTGGCTTCTCCCCTCAGGGCTCCCTCTTTCCTTGGGAACTCCTTGGGTTCAGCCCCATAGTGGACCCAGGGTGATCCTGTTGCTCATTCTTCAGGCTAGGGGAGAACTCCAGCGATGTAAGAATCAGTGGGCACAGACCCAGCTGAACGTGGAGCGGGAGCAATAGGGAAGTCAGCCCTCACAGCAGGAGACTTCTGGGATGCAGCTCCTCCCACCAGGGTTCTTCCCAGAGCCCACGCCCCCACCCAAACTCGCACAGCTACATGCCTATCACCTTCTAAACCAAACCTCGGGTGGGATGGCATGGTGGGCGGAGTTTGGTATGGAGTTGGCACTCAATCACTTATTCATTCATTTAATCTAAAGGCATCTCTGAGAGGCTAGTTGCCTCCTGGTTCCAGCTGAAGCAGTTGGTAGCCATAGCTGGGCCAGCCTGCCCTCTCCCCCATCTCCCAACCACCACCTAAGACTGTCCCTGGTTCTAGGGGAGGCTCAAGCCCTCTGAACTATGGCTTTATCCCCTGAGAAGAAACAGGATCCTCTGCCCATAGGATCCTGGACTATTGATGTGCAACTGTTGAGGGTCCCTGTGGGCAGCCTAGACTGGTGATTATAAGGCTATAAGATTTGAGGTCAGGTCTGAGTTTGAGTTCCAGTTCCAGCACTTACCAGCTGCTCAGCATTGTTACTTAACTCCTCTGAGCCCCAGACTTCTCGCCTGTAAACACTTGTTCGGGTCATTAGGAGGATGAAATGAAGGCACATGGGTTGGCTTGTGGATCGGTGCAGTGCCTGCCATTCAGTCAGTCCTCTACAACTGGCAATGGTGATGATGACCCCACTCCTACACAGATGCAGAGGGGGAGGGCCAGAGAGGGTGGCAGCTTATCCTAAGTCACACAGCTTCTAAGTGACCGATCTGGGGCCTGGTTCCAGACTCCCAGAGCATAGACTTCTAAAACTGACTCAAGGCTTCTCAGAGCCACTTCTGGGCAGGAGAGCATTCAGAGGAGCATGAGGGACAGGGGGAGGGGTCCTTGGGTCTGTATACAACAGGAGGCCACATGAGTCTTCAAGAACCCCACAAGCCTGCCCCTCCTCCCAGGAGAGACTGGCGCACAGGCCCCCTCCTTCATCCCAGCCCTGGAAGTCCAGTGGCACCGTCCTCTGCAGGAGGCAGCTTATATGGGTTCTTAACTAACCCCTCTGGGATGCCTCAAGGCTGGTAAGAACAGGGAGGTCAAGGGGCCAATTTATTCCTGGCTACTGGGAGAGAACAGCCCCCTGAGGAAACTGAAGGACACCAGAAAATTACTAGGTTGTTTGCAGATGGGGCCAGGATCAGTTTGGGGGAAGGTGAGTGCCCAGGGCCCGTGGACTGGGTTGGCCAAGCAGAGAGGACTGGGGACTGGGCAGAGCCCAGGTGGGTTTTAGTCCTGATGCAGCCCCTTCCAAGCTGTGTAACCTTCATCTGTGGAAGAGGGTTATGAACTCAACTGCTGCTAAAAGCACTGCTGGATTTAAAGGGCATTGTCCGGGAAGCCAGACTGGAGAGGCTGCTTTCTGCATGCCTGGACAGCCTTTGAGAGGGGGAAAGGAGGAGCAGATACTGCCTTGCCCTGGCACACACACAGCTAGAACCTGAGCCCAGAGGTGGTTTGGAGGGCCACAGCCTTCCTGGGCCACCCACATTCCCCCAGAGCCCTGATGGCCCTGCTCTGCCTCAGACCCCATGGGGTGGTGGAGTCAGGACGCCCTGCTGTCTCAAACCCTATTGGGAGCCAGCTGCTCTGTTCACCTTTTAATCTGGGGCCAAGGGGATGAGGGTGGAGGAAGCTGTTGGGGAAAAGGCAAGATATTGAATCCTGAGAGTCCAGCCGGCTTTCCAGGAGCCTTGAAAGAGCAGCACAGCCTCCAGGCCTGCTACTCTATGAGGCAAACATGCCTGAACCAGAAATGATGCTGAGACTGGGAACCCACCCTCGACATTCAAGTGGACCCGCCCAAGGGCGGCACCAAAAAGATGAGTATTAGAGGGAGCAGCGAATATCAGGACCCCTCCCTGGTTTACCCCTCACAAGTCAGAATACAAGACTCAGAGAGGGAAAGTAACCTGCCTAGAGTCACACAGCAGAATGGCAGATGGAACATGGGCTTTGGAGTCAGGCTGACCTTAGTTCAAATCCCACCTCCACCACTGAGTCCCACGTGCAGAGTAGGATTAAATCCTATGTTTACAGGGTGTCTGGGAAGATCGAAGACAGTGCTGTAAAGTCCCCACCGACACAGGGTGTGGCACCTGTTGGGTACACTAATGACCACTGTTACTAACATGACATCTTTATGGGCAAGCAAGGGAGTGGTGGCTAAACTCCAGAACTGGTAGGGTAAGGGACTGTGGGACACAACAGGAATGCCAAATGGGTTGGGGTAGAAACCAAACCTGGCCATACCCTCTGCTTTGCCACTGGAGGCCTCAGAGCTGTGTGGGGAGGATAGAAGCAGACTCCAGCCCGTGAACCCTGTTTGCCCAGGAGAGAGAGTGGCTGTGCCCCGAGGCCCTGGATGACAAGGAGGCAGGGGAACATGTCACAGAGAGCAAGGGAGAAGGGGTGAGAGGAGGAGTGCAGACCCCTGGCTGGTATCAGGAGTCCCTGGGGAGGTTCTGTCACCAGCTGGCCAAAGGCCCTTGAGTCTTTTAGGGCCTGAAGTCAGGGTTCATGAGGTACAAGGAACAGGGAGCACAGTCCAGCTGGAGCTAAGTGATTTATGGAACGCTCAGAGAACCTGCTTCCACAGCCTATCACCTTTCCTGCTTCTTTCCCCAACTTGGTGCCCTCTGATGACATGAGAGCCTGTACAGGACTGAAAGTCACCCCCAGCTGCCATTCAAATACCCCCAGCTCCAGCCTCCTTTGTAGGCTGGCTGGCTAGGGCCTTTGATTTCTTCATTCCTAGTCTCCAGAGGAAAAAAAGTCTGAATGGTCACTCACCAGCCAATCAGTTGGCTGCCTTGAAATCAGGTGCCCATCCCCTTGTCCAATCAGCTGTGGCCAAGGAGCTCAACCTTGCACAAGCCAAGTTGGGGTGAAGATGGTGCAGAAAGCATGAAAGATTGGATGTTATCTGCTTCTGCACAACGACCACATCCACAACTTACTGGTTTAAAACAACTGTTTATTTGTTCCTAGCTCTGGAACTTGGGCAGAGCTTGATGAGAACAGCTCATCTTAGTTCTGTGTGGCATCGACTGGGGAGACTTCACTGCTGCTGAAGGTCCCAGATGGCTTGTGACCATGTCTGTTGCCTCGGCTGGGAGGCTGGAAGGGCTGCAGGGCCACGGGCTCCTCTCTTTCCACATGGTCTGTCTGGGTGAGTTTGACTTGTTTAGGGTAGCTCAGCACTCCAAGATGACATAAATGGAAGCTCCCAGGTCTCTCAAGGCCGAGGCCAGGCAGACCCATAGCACCACACTGGCTGCATTCTATTGGCCAAGGCAGTCTCAGATCTGCCTAGATTCCACGAGAGGGAGGACAGAGCCCAGCTCTCACTAGGGGAAGCTGCAGTCACACGCAAAAGGCCACGCAGGGTGTGAGAGCTGTCATGGCCACCTTTGGAAGTCACCCTCCCACAGGGACCTCTGTGTGCCTTATTCCTTTGAGGAACCACTCATGGGTGCACAGCCCTGTACGGTTCGCTGAGGAGTAGGGGCTTAGAGACAGATGGTGACTGTCCCAGCGATCTACAGCTGGTAAGGGAAGAGCCAGGACCCAAACCCAAGTTTGCTGTGCAGTCTGAGGCCCTTTCCATAGCGAGGGTACGGGGGAAATATGGCAATAACCACAATAGCTCCTGTTCATGGAGGGTTCATGCCAGGCCCCAGGCCAGATGTTCTACGTGCCTTCTCTTATTTCATCATCCCAGGAGGCGGGGCTTACAGGCTCCCTTTCAGATGAGAACACTGAGAAGTGACTGGGGCCCACCACCAGGTAGGTGCTGACTCCAGGATTCACACTTAGGATGCCAATACTTCCCTGAAACAAAGCACCACATTGGGCCAGAAACACTGCAGACTCAGGCTTCTCATCTGTGAAGTAGGCACAGCATCCTTTCTTTGTGTAAGGTAGGGGAGGAGGGCGTGCTATGGTCCACATGGAGGCGGGGGCATGCTGTAAGCTTCTGCCAGTTGATTCCCCTGTCCTGGCTTCCAGCCCACCTGGCATCCCTGTGGAGTCCTGAGACCGAGGCCCCGCAGCCTGCTCTGAGGGACTGGCACTCTAGGCCTGGCCTGGTCCCTGCTGGGCCACTGGGGACCACAGGGCAGGGGCCTAAGGACAGCAGTCACACAACACATCCCTAGGAGGACAGGGCCCTCCCCTGAGAACTCCAGCCTCTGCCTGCCTGAGAGAGCTGATTGCTCAGCCTGGAAAGGGATTTACAGCCTCCCCATAAGCCTATTATGGCTCATCCGGTGGCCCCAGCCCAAGCCCTGTCATCCTGCCTGATAGTGCTGGTGTCTGAGAAGGGGCCACGGAGACTGAGGGATGCCCCAGTGCTCAGCCCCAGCTCCTTCCTACCCCAGCCTTCAGGCCAACCCAGGAGGCCTCTCCATGCCCTAGATGTGACCCCAGCAGGGACCCAAGGTCTGGCTCTCCCTGTACACCCACTGCCTACACCCCCTCACTCCCGGTCTGGACTATGACACACGGCCACAAAGACAGCCAATCCTGGGGCTGGAGTGGCAGGGTGTTCCAGAGGAACAGAGGAGGAGGAAGAAGCTGGAGGTGGAAGAAAGACAAAGCCAGGCAGGAGAGAGGACAGGCGGGCCCTCCCCGTGATTCATCCCTCCTGGTTCCCGGGGTCCAAGCTCAGCGCAAAGGCAGTGGTCAGCATGACTCCCTATTCTGCTGATGAGAACCACAAACCTCAGAGAGGCCCAGCCACCGCCCAGGGTTGCATGGCTAAGCCATGGAGCCTCAGAAACCACAACATGCCCCTTGTGTGCACTCATTCTGTAAATGAGGAAACTGAGGTATAGCAAGGGAAAACTGAAGTACAGCATTTTGTGACAGGCCTAAGGTCACAAAACAAGTCAGTCGGCAGCAGCACCAGTTCTGACTCAGCTCAACTGGGAGGTGGCCACTTCCATGGAATCCAGAAAACCTTCCTATGGGAAACACAAGGTCAGACTGGCCCCAGGGGGACACCCATTCCCCGGGGCAGGGGCGGGAGCTGGAGACTCTGACTTCCTGCCCTTGCTGTCTGACTTGCAGACATTTACATAGCTCATTAAAAAATATGGTGTCGTAAAGAGGAGAGAGCCGGCACAGGAAAGCCTCGTCCCTCGTTGCCTGCCAGCCTTCTTGCAGGACACTCCAAGGGCACAGAGAATAGACCTGGATGGGAGGAGGCATACAGTTGCCCCTCCGCAGCACCCAGAGCTGGGGCTGGGGGAAGCTTTCACGGCATCTGTTTTCCTGGGCTCTGTCCACAGCTCAGTGCCAGGAGGTGGTGTGATCTAGTATAAGACCCTGAGCATCTCTGGACTGACCCCTCCCAAGGGCCTAGGAGAAGCCTACACTGGGTCTCTCACACTCTTCCAGCTTCAGGGTTCACCCCAGGCCTCAGGGGTGTCCCCTATCTAACTTCCCTGCCCCCACGCTACTGCCAAAGTAAGGCAGAGTCACAGCCTCTCTAACAGAACGACCTTTATGGCCCAGCCCTATACCTGGGCCCATAAATCCCCCTCTCCACACCATGCAGTCACCTAGAACAGAGCAAGGGGTCTGCTGACCCATCCGCCTGCCCCACCCTGGTCACCTCAGGACCACCTCTTGCCCATTTCTCAAGCGCAGCTCAATCCGGAGCCAGGATGTCCAAAACCCCCAGGATCCTTGCCATCAGAGCAGTCACTCACCTCCACCCAGAGGTCACCTTTCTGGAGTCTTCCTGTGTCCTTCTCAGGCAGCCTGCCAATCATCCACCATGTAGGGGGAGTCCTTGCCCCTCTGCCTCACTTTCCCTCTCTGTACAGCCCGAGTTGGACACAACAGGCTCTGAGAGCCCAACCAGACAAGATGATCTCTGGGGAATAACAAGGTCCTCTGCCCATGGTGAATCCAGGCGGAGCCCCCAGCTGGGAAATAGGGGACTGTGGGGAAGCCCTGCGGCCAGAATTGTGAAGCAGGACTGCCTGACCACTGGCTGGCACCTGGCTGGCCAGGAGCCAGGAGGACAGATGTTCCCTTTCTCCTGCGGGGCACCTGGAAGGGACAGGGACGCTGGAAGTTTGATGGGCTCCCGGGGTCACCCAGAGGCAGGAGGACTGCTGGAAGTACGGGATAGATGGGGGATTGTTCTGTGTTGAGGCAAAAGGCTGCAGAGGCCAGGACAGCCTGTGATGGGTTCCCAGGTCCCAGTTGTGCCCTCCAGCTGACCTCCAGCCCAACCCCCACAATAGAAAACTCTCCAAACACTTTTGCGGGAAGTCGAGGACCACACCTGGGGAGCACCCTGAAGCCACGGAGCCCAGTGTTCCAAAGGCAGTGGCGGGTGAAGGGACAGTAACCATTCATGTAGAGAGAGGAGATCAAAGGCAGGCACCAGCTTTGCAAGTGTCCCCAGGCCCTTAGCTCCAGTTCCCCTGGCTTAGGATGAGGAAAATCTGCTTTGAATACTCCATCATTGCCCTTGAAGACTCCCCTGTGCCAGAGACAGAATTGCCCCCTCCTTCTGGCTCTTGCTGCTCATGTGGAGTGTAGGACGAGTGTGGGTGGTTAGGGAAGCTGAGGTGTTCTGTAGCGCACCACCAGGCAATGGGGAGCTATGGTGGGTGCTTGAGCATGAGAGGGACACATCTCAGAATCTAAGGAGGAAATATTTGAGGTGTGGGAACAGAGGAGACAGAGGCCGAGGCTTGTTCTTTAGGATGAGTATGCATACCTCTATGCTCATACACACAATGCCCCTTGTGTGCAGGCAAGCACAAGTGGGCAGACGGAGGAGCTCACATATGTACAGCCTCACATCTTCTCCCACAAAGCCAGGCAGCAATTCGGGTCCATACAAAACCTTTTAACGGGCACCCATACAAGCACAAACCATCAATGTACACCAGATAAATAGCTGTTACATTGGAACACTTACAAGCGACACTCTCACCCTTGCATTCACACGAATGCACAGACCCACAGAGCAGCCCCCTCCTGCACGCACACAGAGGCACAGACACGCACGCATGCCCGTCTCCATGCCGCGGCCTTCCTCCTTCCTGGAATCACAGCGCGGCCAGGCTGGCCCCTGTGCTCAGTGCTCACCG
>NW_012123931.1:1905827-1989838 GCF_000951035.1 Colobus angolensis palliatus | reverse complement strand
AGCCTCCGGAAGTCTCGCTCCTGCCCTTGGAGCCGCGGCTGGCCAATGAGAGCGCACCGGGCACTGTCTCCTAGGCGACCAGCTGGGGCTGCCAGGCAAGGGATGGGAGGGGCGTGGCCATAGGGATCCCCCGTCCCACCCCCCGCATCACTCGGGATCCTTGTGCCCTCGACCCTCATTCTCAAAGGGTTAGAATGGGGCTAGGCTGAGGGCAGGTGTGGCAGGGGTGCCTCAGAGGCCCCTGATAATGAGCCCAAAATGAATCCCAGAGATGCCCTGCCCTGTGGATGGGCCGGGAACAGGTGCGCATCCTGGTCAGAGGTGAACTGTGTGGCTGTCAGGGGACCTGGCTCAGCCTTCAGGAAGCCTCTGTGACTCAATCCTGTCACCTCCCCAGAATTCTGAAGAGATTACATTGACCTCCTTTCTCTTCCCCAGATGCCCAAGCTCCTTCCCCTCCAGGCCTCACCATGTGTTCCTCCCTCTGCTCTGAAGATTCCCTACCCTTTCTCCCCCCATCTCACACACGCGCACACAAACATACATGCTCACTTTTTTTCTGGCAAGCTGCAGCTCATGATATAGGACACACACACACACACACACACACATTCAAAATCAGTCCCCTGGTTTAAGGCTTGTGTAAATGGGGACTAGGCACTACCAGTCCTTGAGTTTTTTATCACGTTAAAACACAAGGCATATGCTGAGGTGGAGACTGGTCAAAGCGGCTAAGTGCATGGTTTTAACAGCATGGGGTCTGGAGCCAGATGACCTGGGTCCAAATCCTGGCTCTGCAACCTACCAGCTGTGTAACTTTGGGCAAGTCGCCCATGTAACTTGTAAGGAGTAAGTCAGATCATTCCCGCAAAACACTCACCACAGTGTCTGGTGCAGAGCAAGTGACCGATAAATGTTGGCTTCTACTGTTAGTATTCTTGGGAATTCCTCACTCAGCTTCCATTCCCCAGCCTTCATTCAGAACATTCAGAACTGTCGTGGGCCCCTAGACCAGGTGACTTATAGTGAAGGGCAAGGAGGGCATGTCCTTGCCACACAGCCAGATCCATTCCAACACCAGGTGCCCTGCCCAAAAGGGAGACTTGTCTCATTGGGGTAGAAAATTAGAGTCCATCGTGACCACCAGTCATAATTGTCTTTGACCACATTGATGGACAAGCTTATCTGTCTCTCTCTGTAGGAACATTATGGGCAAGCATGATTTCTAACAGCCCCTGTACTGAGACCCTGCAGGCCTTTTGCAATCTCCAGCTTGTGGCCCATCTACTGCCACTAAGGGCCTGAGAGAGAGCCGTCACTGTTCATTCCTCCTGCTCCCACTGGAATGGGAGGCTGTTCCTCACCAGAGTGTGGTCTTGGCTGCAGGAAGGGGCTTTGCTCAGTGTGTCCTCACCACTCCTTCATTCCACACCCAGTCTGTATCTATACATTTATTTTATACATTTGTATTTATCTATACATTTATTTTATGATTGCTCATACCTTACCCATCTTAGAATCTCACTCCTACTTTTCTCTCTGGGTCCTTTCTCCTGACTCTGGGCCAGGTTCTAGTCCAGATAAGCTGTCACTCTCTGTGACCCCCGTCAGTTTCCCCTCCCTGAGTTTTCCTTTCCCCATCTATAAGATGATGTAATGATTCTTGCTCTGGGACACTGTCTCCCTTCCTCCTTCCCACTTATTCATTGAACACCTAGTTTCATTAGTCACTGGCTGGGCATGGGAATATTATGAGGAACAAAGTAGGCAAAGCTCCTGCCCTCAGGGAGCTTACAGTCTCAGGAGGAGACAGACTCCAAAGAGGGGATCACTCAAATAATACATATTTGAAAATTGTGATCAGGGATATGAGTCCCTGGCATTATGAGAAACCATGCCGGATGGCAGAGGAACAGGCGTGTGGTTCACCAAGTGCTCTTTAGCCTGAATGACAGCATTGGGAGTAATCATAGCTTCCAGTCTCAGCTTCCAAGCACACTGTGTGTGTGGACTGTGGGCCCTGCCTCTTCAGCAGCATCTCTCAGGGCCTGAGCCCAAGTGGAGCTGTCCTCAATGGAAGCCCGCCTTCCTCTCACACCTGGTCCCCACTCGGGATGGGCAAGCAGCAGCCCCCTACTCCCTTACCACAGTGGGACCTCCACTCTGCTCTGTTTTGCATAATTGGTTTCCGGTGAGATCCATTGGAAGTGATTTGGCATACCCAGGTTTATGTCTCTGCTCTGCACTAACCAGCCAGACACCCTGGGGCACATTACCTCACTTCTGTATAAAAGGGGATAATAATTCCCACCTTTCAGGGTTATTGGGAAACTTGTACACAATGGCCATGGAAAGCACCTGGCTTGTGGATGTTCCCAATAGGTGCCAGCTGCTGCCCTGTGCTGGGCCCTCCAGGGAATGCAGTGTGGGGCTCTGGGCTGGGACAAGTTTTAGCTTTCAGTGCTCTGTATCCAAAACTATTTGACTGCAAGGAACAGTGTTTGCAGACATCCTCTAACAAGGAGGTTTCTGTAAGGATAGAGTCTCAGGGAAGCCCAGGCCAGCCTGGGGGATGGGGATGCACTCCCTCTCTCTCCCCTTGGCTCAGCTTCCAGCTGCACATCGGTTCAGGTCACCTGTCCCTGTCTGCAGAAGGAGTGGCTTCCTCTTCTGCCCAAGGTGTCTAACTGAGCACGGTTACCCTAAGATGGCAGCCTCAGCTCCTCGGAGCAACTTGGCCTCTGTGTTCAATTCCAAATCCCCAAGAGAAACCATAATGGGCCAGGATTAGGTCAGGTGTCCACTCTCGGTCCAATTAGCTGAAGCAGGACCAGAAGGTCAGGAAGGCCATCTTTTCCACATTGTGGGAGAGACAGGATCTCGTGGTAGGAGTGTGGGTAGAGTGAAAATGACAGCTTTCCCTAAACCAGCGGTCCTCAATCCTGGCTGCATGTTGCAATCACCAGGGGAGCTTTAAAACATACTGATACCTAACTCCCAAAGATTCTGATTTCATTGGTGCAGGGTGCTGCCTGGGTAATAAGAGTTTCAAGATTTCCCCAGGTGATTCTAATGTGCAGCCAGGGTACAGACCACTGCTTTAAAGACCTCCTGATAACTGAGTCCATACCGCAAATGGCATTCATTCCTCTAGTTTGGTCTTATTTCAGGACAGGTGAGAGGTTTACCCTCCATGGCCTAAATCAGGGTTTCCTGGCCGGTCACAAGAGAAGATAAAGTCAGAATTCTGATTCTCAGACCTAGTCCAGCCCTTGTGAATCAAAATGTCTGGGAAGGACCCATGGTGAGTCTTGTCACCGAGTAAGCTGGGGAACATTGGGCTAAGTGGTAGCTTTACCTGTCAACACACCTGCCATACGATCATGGGAGAAAGTCAGCCAAAGTGCAATGAAATCTTCTGGGTAGTCGAACAGGGAGGATGCTAAGTTTTTAGCCAACACTGCACAATTGTCATCAACAGAGACCAACCAGTCCCTTCTGCTTTTCCTGAGAGCAATAGGTGGTAGGAGCAGTCCTTCACTCCCTAGATCTTGTGCCAAAGAAGAGTGGACATTTTTGTGTGTGTCTGCTTAGAAGGGCCCTTGTTTATGTGAGGTGTTCCTTGCCCTGCCACCCCAAATCATACAGTATGAATAGCAACTGCTGTCTTCTTATGCAACCCACTACCCTGGGCATGACTTGGTCTAGGGGAGGGCACCTGACCCAAGCTGGATCAATCACACCCACATCTCCTTGTCGCTATGTGTGAACAAGGATTTGGCACCTGCCTCGAGTGCTGCTGAACAGCGCCCTTCCCTAGGATAGTTGAACTTGGAACCAGAGAATGTCACTATGAGTTTTTCTCTGCAGCTAGACTGGGAAAGGTGAGCCTGGGGGCTACCAACAGCCAAGTCTGCAGGTCACAGAGGATGTGAGGAGGGGCAGAGACAGGCTAGGGGGAGTCCCTGATTCTCCTTTTCTCTGTGGTCCCCTGAGTCTGGCTTTCAGCCAGGTCCTGAGGTCTGGGACCCAACACCTACGGGGCACAGCATAATTAGCAGCTCTGCTATCACATACCATGGACCACAGACTCCCCCCTTCATTCTTTCCCGGCTAACTCTACATCTTATCTGAGGGCCTATTTCTTGTCACCTCAGTCCTGGTGTCAGTCTCTGTCTTAAGGCCAGTTTCAGTGGATTTCTGTCCTTCTCAAACAAAGTGCCCTTTGAATATAAGGTTACAGAGAAATTTTAGGAAGCACAGTTGCAGAATGAACTGCCAGGCCTCCCTCTCCCAAACTGAAAACCACCTATCTGTGTCTATCTCCACCTGGAGCTGCAAAGTCTCTCCTCTCTCTTCCCTCTGCATGTCTGTTCTCTTCTCCTCCTTGTCCTTTCTTCTCCTTCATTTACCAATTTGAACTTAGCTGAGCTTGACTACCCCAAAATGGCAGCCCCTGCCGGGAGCCAACACACCTTGTGTTGCAGCTCCCTGCAGCTAACCTAATCTCTGTGCCCTGATTTCAAATTCCCATGAGACACACTCTGATTGGCTGAATTGAGTCAAGTGGCCTCAGCCTGGCCCAATCAGCTGGGGCTGGGGGAGGGCTGCCATGGAGAACTAGCTGCCTTCCTGGCTGGGGAGAGGGAAGTGATGACCAGCATAGTAAGCTGTGGGGGTAGTGACTTCTACCCTGGAGGCACTAGAGACTATGGGCCTTGGAAAGGCCCCACCTTATTCACTAGCTCCTGGACACCATCGCTGGAACTCTGGGACATGAGGGAGGTTACTTTGGACAGATTTCAATGAAGCCCCACTTTCTCCATGAGAGTTTGTTCTTCAGCAAGTCAAGAAGAGGGTGGGGGTCTCAGCTAGGGGGTCAGCTGGTTCTGCCAGCAGTGCCTAGTGGCTGGCAAGGAGGGGTGGGCAGGGGTGACCCTCACCCTCAGGCCCTAGGCAGCAGCTGGAGGCCTGCTTTGCCTCCTGTCCAGATATTTCCAGTAAATAAACATTGACGCTTTCGATATCATGTTAATTTCACAGGCGGCTGCTCTGCTGACAGTTTCCACACTCCACCAGCGCCTCTTGTCACTTTTATACTCACAGGCGGACGCCAGCCTTGCTCGCGGGCTGCCGGACGTACAAACATAAAAACAAATGGCTCAGAAAAGCCCTGGCGAAGGGATGGGAATGACATAGGTACCAGGCTGGGTAGAAGCGGTCCTGTCCAGGGTACTAACGTCAACTAGGGCAAGGACCAGGCCACAGGCTTACAATCCACTAGTGTCACCTTGGTCAAGCATCTCCACCTTTCTGGGCCATAGTTTCTGCATCTGTGAAAAGGGTTCATGTTGTAGGAATGCTTCTTCGGGAACCTGGGCGACCCCTGCCTCTTAAAGCCCCTTAAGCTTTCCAGGGGAATCCAATCTGAGTAGTGATTGTTGCCTGGCTTTGACCTTCAGCACAACCATTGGAGGCAGTTTAAGCCGAGATTTATCACCACTGTACAGATGAAAAAGTAGAGGCCTAATGCAGGCCAGTGATTTGCTCAGTGTTACAGCAGAGACAGGAGCAAAACAAAGGCAGGAACTGGGGTTCCTACTCCTTCAATAGCTGTCAGCTGTATAAGCCAGCTTTCTAGGGCCACAGGGGTGATGGGGCTAGGGACCCTGTCTTGTCCCAAGCATAGTTGAGCCAGGCCTTTGGAGCCTCTGGGCTTCGTCCTAGCATGCATAGTCATGAGGTCTCGTACATATGCATGGTTATTCCTATTCTAAGTTGAGCTGGGTGGCACTTTCCAGCTAGCATCTCCTTATCACAGGGGTCCTCCTGTGCTCTAGGACTCCCACTGTCCACCCTGTTCCTGGGCCTTAGGCTTCCCTCTTACCAGCATACCACCAGCAACTCCCACCCAAGTCCCATCCCAGCCTCCAGTGGAAGCTAAAAGGGGGGACAGCCAGATGCCAGGTTAACTCTTTTCCTTCTCTGGCCACCCCTGCACCCTTCCTCCAGTTAGGAAGTGATGCTTGTGTCCGCTGGGCCAGTCCTGCTGCACATCCCTGCACCACATCCCCGAAGTTGGACCCCAAGAGGGCCCAAGCTACAGCTAGATCACAAGAGACTGCGGTGACCACCCACTTCCTTGTCTGCCATTTACTGCCTGAATGAAGGCTTCACTAGCCTAGGACAACATCTGGGAGCACTTCAGCCCAAGGGTGGAGATGGGGGCAGGGGGCCGTATCTCAGCCTCCCAGTGGCTGTCCAGGGAGGCTCAGATGGCCATCTTTTCTGGGGGCAGGGCTCTGGGACATCCGCATGGCACCTCACACCCACGCAATCCTGGCGCCTGCTTCTGCTCAATAAAGACTTGTTAATGGACCAAAGTGAATTAGAGTCATTAACACTGGTATCAGAGACAGGCAGAGGTCGGCCCCTGTCCTCTAGGCCCAACCCACAGTCTGGGAAACTTTGGCAAGGCCTTCACCTCTCTGAGCCTCAGGGCCCTCCCCTGTAAGTCAGGACATAAATGTCTCCCTCAAATGGCTTCTCATCACCTGCAGGCTGCTGAGGTCAGCCTTCAAGGCCTCCTGACCAAGCTCCTTTCCATCTCCTGAGGCCCCTCTGCCCCGCATACAGATTCATGTGCTCACATAGCCAGCAGGATACACCAGGCATCAGCGTGTCTCCAGCCCTCACACACATTGTTCCCTCTAACAGGAAATTCATGTTTCTCCCTCACCCTGCCCCCAGACTGCTAAACTCCTGAGCAGACCTCAAACGCCTGTGACAGTTACCTCCTCCGCTTCCCTGACGCATCCCCACCCCAGCCTGGCTTAAGTGGTCTACTCAGGGAGGGAGCCAGAAGGAGCACCTGGAACTACTCCCCATTGCCCACTCTGAAAGTCCAGCTGAGAAAAGCGCCTACTGTGTGCTGGGGTCTGCCTCCACCCTGGGGTCTGTTTCCCACCCAAGAGAACCACTCATAAGGGAAGTTATGTTTTGGACAAATTTGAAAGAATCTCCAGTTTTGCCATGAACAGTTGCCCAGGAGAGCATGTACTTCAGCAAGCCAAGAAGAGACCAGGGGTCTGGAGCAGGAATCCTGCTTCCCTCTGTCATCTGCAATAGAGTTCTTGCCTATTTCAGTATCTGCCTTGCCCACCAGGCTGCCCATCCGCTGCGTGAAGCCAGAGCCCAGGTCTGTCTTACTCCAGGGCTTGGTGCACAGTAGCTGCTTTCTTTAGCTGGGCTTCCAGAACAGGCAATGAGGGGGTAGTTCCGGGTGCTCCTTCTGGCACCCTTTCTCCAAAGGGTTTTCGGCAAGAGAGAAGGGCACGGCCCTCTCTAGCTTCCTCCCCGCTCCCCATCCTGTTCCTGCTTGGCACCTTTAAAATCACTTAATTTTTACAGACTTTTCCTCCTTAATTACAGCCCATATAACAAATAATAAATAAACTGGCGGGAAGAAGGGAAGGAGGGAGGGGAAGAAGTACGAGGAAGCTGCCAATCTCTTGTTGCCACATTTCAGGAGCTCTGAGCCAGGACAAAAGGAGGTGGGAGGGAGGAACAGAGGCTTTCAGGCTAGAGAACAGCTCGCTCTCTCAATCTCTTGCTGTCTTTCTTGCTGGTACTGTGACCCTCCTCCCCTAAACCCTCACCCCCCAACCCCCAGTGCTAAGACATGATACACTGGGGCCTCTCCAGGCCACACAGAACTTCTTGACCACGCTAAGCAAATAGAAACTGCCTAGGCCTCTCCCTTCTCTGGTTCTTGGGGAGGGAATTATCTCCTAAATAAAGATAATCAATGACAATGGCCAGCTTTGAGGGCCTTTTATCTGCCAGGCAGTTCGCTCACCCAATACTTCTGACCCTCACTCTAAGCCATTCTGCAGAGGAGGAAACTGAGGCCCAGAAGATTTAGTAATCGCCCCTTATGAGGGGGTCTGATTGCAAAGTCTGCACTCCTCACTAAATCACACAGCATCCACATGAGCAAGCCTCCCTCGTGGGAGGGATCAATACCTCACCCATTGTTGGAGCACCTCTTGGGGCTTTCCCACCATTATTTCTGATGCCCAGCAAGGGAAACACATTTTATCTTTCTTCCTTTTTTTTTCTTTTTGGAGACAAAGTCTCACTCTATTCCCTAGGCTAGAGTGCCATGGGATGATCTCAGCTCACTGCAGCCTCCGCCTCCTGGGTTCAAGCAATTCTCCTGCCTCAGCCTCTCAAGTAGCTGGGATTATAGGCACCCACCACCACGCCCAGCTAATTTTTGTATTTTTAGTAGAGACAGGATTTCACCATGTTGGCCAGCCTGGTCTCAAACTCCTGACATCAGGTGATCCTCCCACCTCAGCCTCCCAAAGTGGTGGGACCACAGGTGTGAGCCACCATGCCTGGCCCTCTTCCTTTTTTCTTTCTGGCCTGTATATAGACGAGACAAAGCCACTGAAATCCTTTTCCTGTTTTTCACTGCACAAGTTGGACGGGTGGAACTTTATTGCAAGGGATGTAAAAGCTAAACACAAAGGAGCCCCCCACCACCTTAAAAAACCCAAAACAAGAAAAGAAAACTCATATTTTTTTAAAAGCATGTAATCATGATGGCCAAGTCCTGACTTCTAATCCATCAAAGCCACGGCACCCTTCGTGGGACAGGCAGAACCTATTGTTCGCTGGGCCTGGCTCTGGGGTTCTGAGTCACTTTGCCTGCCACTGACAGACTCCCTGGAGAAGAAGTGGACACTGAAGAATAAACCACGCAAACCCCAGCCTCCCCAGGCCGAGGCTGATTCCCTCTGTCCATCAAGAGCCCTGTCCATTGGAGGAATCTGAACTTCTCTGGTTTAAGGAGTGGTGAATTCCTGTCTAATTCCCCTACCCCAAGGCTCTTGGCAGCAGGAATGGACAGTGGTGACTTTGGTCTCTAGAAAGATGGGAGGAGGCAGCACGCTACCCTGAGTGTGTTCCTGCCTCTGTCCACGGCCCATGGGCTCTATCCCATGTTCAGCTGTGTCGCAGGGCTCACAGGAAAAGGCACATCTCTGCTCTCGGGAGCAGCCAGGCCGGCTGGGGAGGCAGCAGCTAGGCAGGAACAAAAGGCAGCCATGCAAGGTTCGGCAATGCATTCATTCATTCATTGAATGTTTATTGAACACCTACTGTGTGCCCAGCAGTGCACTTACTGCTGTAGGCACTGGGGACAGCTTGAAGAACAAAACTGACAAAAGTTCCTGCCTTTGTTGATCTTGTAATCTCACACAGAAGTGGTATATATTTTTTGTAAAGGGCCAGATAGTAAATATTTTAGGCTTTGTAGGCTACATATGGCCTCAGTTGCATATTTATCTTTGTTTTTTTTCTTACAACCTTTTAAGAATGTAGTAATTAGCTGGGTGTGGTGGTTTATACCTGTAATCCCAGCACTTTGAAAGGCCAAGGCAGGGGAATTGCTTGAGTCCAGGAGTTCAAGACCAGCCTAGGCAACATACTGAGGCCCCATCTCTACTAAAAATAAAAAAATATTAGCCGGGCATGATAGTGGGCACCTGTAGTCCCAGCTACTCAGGAGGCTGAGGTGAGAGGATTGTTTGAGCCCAGGAGGCTGAGGCTGCAGCAAACCCTGATCCCATCACTGCACTCCAGCCTGTGCAAAAGAGCAAGACTCTGTTTCAAAAAAAAAAAAAAAAGAAGAAGAATGTAATAACTATTCTTAGTTTCTGGGCTGCACAAAAACAGGCTGCTATGTGAAGCTGGCCCACAGTTTGCCAACCCCTGGTCTAGAGCAATGCTGTCCAATAGAAAAATTGGGCTAGCCACATATTTAATTTTAAATTTCGAGTAGCCACATTAAAAAAGCAAAATTAGGAGAATCAATTTTTGTAAAATCATTCATTTAAACCAATATATCTATAATATTATCATCTCAATATGTATGTAATATTTTTAAATTAATAAGATATTTTAGTTTTTTGTACTAAATCACAACCAGATTTTGAAGATTTATCAAAAGCTAGTACGTATTTTATACTTACGGCATATTGTCACTGGGGCTAGCAACATTTCAAGTGATCAAACTTGTGGCCAGTGGCTACAATATCGGACAACACAGGTACCATAGGAGGAATAGATAATAAACAAGATAAGCAAGTAAAATACATCAAATATTTGCAGTTGGTAAGTGCTGTGAGGGAAAACAAAACAAACAAGGGGGATAGGGAGTGCTGCTTAAGAGTCCCCTTGACTCCTGGGTGGCCCTCTAGGTCTGGGAATTTCATTCAGGGCCAAGGAGCTTGCAATTCTCAGCGAAACAGGAAGAAAGCCTGCACACTGTTAAACCTTATAGTGGATGACAACTGACAGATGGCATCCCACGCAGGCCCCGCCCAGGGCATGGGATGTCTTTCCAGCCCCTTGACAGATGCCCATCCAGCCTCTACTTATTCACCCCTCAGGGGGAGCTCACTGCCCTGCTAGGCAGCCCCTTCCTTGCAGCTGGTGTCTCTGATTTCACCCCTTCCTCCTTCCTAACTTTGCACCTGGAGTGATATATTTTTTCTCAATTTTTTTTATGGTAGTAACATACACACAACATGCAATGTACTAGCTCAACTATTTTTAAGTGTACAGTTTGGTGGTATTGAGTACACTCATATCATTGGAGCAATGTTTTTGTTTGGTTTGGTTTTGAGACAGGGTTTCACTCCTGTCACCAGGGCTGGAGTGCAGTGGTGTGATCTTGGCTCACTGCAACCTCTGCCTCCCGGGCTCAAGCAATTCTCCTGCCTCAGCCTCCTGAGTAGCTGGGATTACAGGCACACGCCACCACACCTGACTAATTTTTGTGTTTTTTGTAGAGATGGCATTTTACCGTGTTGACCAGGCTGGTCTTAAACTCCTGAGCTCAAGTGATCTCCCTGCCTTAGCCTCCCAAAGTGCTGGGATTACAGGCGTGAGTCACCACATCTGGCCTGGAGCTATTATAATTCTAATACTAATTGTTGTTACTGTATTTATATATTTTTAAAATTCTTTTTTTTCTTTTTTTTTTTTTTTTGAGATGGAGTCTCACTTTGTGGCCCGGGCTGGAGTGCAGTGGTGTGATCTTGGCTCACTGCAACCTCTGCCTCCCGGGCTCAAGCAATTCTCCTGCCTCAGCCTCCTGAGTAGCTGGGATTACAGGCGTACGCCATCACACCTTGCTTTGTTTTGTATTTTTAGTAGAGATGGGGTTTCTCCATATTGGTCAGGCTGGTCTCGAACTCCTGACCTCAGGTGATCCACCCACCTCGGCCTCCCAAAGTGCTGGGGTTACAGGCATGAGCCACTGTGCCCGGCCTGATCTTTTTTTAAAAGAAAACATTTTCATGTTAAAATTCTTCAATGGCTCCCCATTGCTCTTAAGGTGAAGTCCAAAGTCCTCAACATGGCCTATACAGATGCATCAATCAGGATGCTTTGGGCTGCAAGTAACAAAATGTCCAGGTGCTACTGGCTTACACCATAAAGAAATGTATTGGCTCACAAAACATGAATGCTTAAGTAGGTGGGCCTCAGGACTAGTTGATTCAGCAGTTCAAAGATGTAACAGCTCCTTACCTTTCATTGGCCAGAATTGGGTCACATGCCTATTCCTGAACCAATCACTGGTTAGGGAATAGAATCACCAATTTGGCAACATGGCCTCCCATGATTAAGGTCAGTTTTCCAAACTGCATTGTTGGGGGAAGGGTGGGGAGGAGGTTGTGATGCCCACTGTGTCCACTGTATGCTCCCCTCCAAGTGATGGGTTGGCCTCATGCATCCAGCTCCACTCCACCACACCCTGCCTAAGTTTCCCTGATCCAGCCTCCTCTGGCCCACCAGAGTGCCCCCCTTTGCCTTTGAGTCTTCACACATGCTGTTCCATCTCCTTGGAATGCTTTTCCCATCCCCTGCCTCCCTCTCTGCCTTTACCTGGCTACCTTCTCTTGTCCCCTAAGCCTCAAGCCAGATGTCATTTCCTCCGGAAGACCATCCTGGTCCCCCAGTCAGTTGGAGGGTTCCATGAAAAAGGACAGGGACCACAGCCGACTCACTTCCCAGTGCCTATGGCATAACCTGTGCAGAGTAGGCACTCCCTAAATACTTGTTAAATCAGACTGTTCTTGGGCACAAGTCCCAGATCTGCCTCTGACCTTGGACATGACCTTGTCCAGGTCATGGGCTTTTCTCCAGGCCTGATCTGGGTTTGGGTTGGTAGGTGGATGGGTGTGCTGGGCACTGAGGCAGGGAAGAAAACCCAGCTCAGTGTGGCCAAGGGCCACCTGCTGCGCCTCTGTTCAAGGCAGGGCCTATGATGCCCACGGAGCTCATGCAGAGCCTGGGCCTCCCCAGCAGGGATAGCTCCAAGCCTCTAAGCGAGTGGGAGGCAGGGAAAAAGCAGGATTGAAATTCCATCAGGCGCTCACCGAGCCTGCTCCCTGGAGCCCCCACGCCTTTGTTCCATTTAATCAATATGTAATTAAACTGAAATCCCAGCTTAAGAATTTCCAGCAGTGCTAAGACCAGGCTTTCAGAGGGTCTGGCAGAGCTGAGGCTCCTGGGTTCTCCAGCTATTAGCCCCTCACCATCCTGGCCTGCCTCCGCCTGCCAGGGGGCCTCAAGGTCACCTTCTCCAGCCAGCCAGGCCAGCACAGGACTCCAGTCTTCCGCTCAGCTTCCCAGGAGAAGGCACATGCTCACTGGATCCCCCCCCTCCCCGCCCGGCCCTGGGCCACCGGGGCTCTGGTCACATTCATGTGAATGGGGAACACTGAGACTCAAGCCTGCCTGCCCCAGCCACCACCTCCTGTCTCCTCCCTCCTTAGAATGACTCAGGCAAGCTCACCAACGCCGCCAGCTGTGTGTGCTGAACGCTTGCTGTGTGCCAGAGGCGTTCTGACTTCTCTCTACATGCATTAACCCATCTGATCCTCACAACAATCCCATGAGGGAGGCACTACTATTAACTGCAGTTTAACAGGAGGAAACTGAGGCACAGAGCACCCAGGGCCACCTGCTAGTTGATGGCAGAGCTAGGACTTGAACCCAGGACCCACTTGCTCCAGAGCCATTATGCACAAGGGCCCTAGTATGTTGGGACCTCGCTAAGGGCTGCCTTGGAGGGCACAGGCTCCTTGACATCCCCTCACCAGGAGCGGGCAGAACCCTCAAGCCCCTCCTCAGGCAGCTCTGCCACACCTGCCACATGATCTCCACATACCCCAGAACTTACTCTCGGGAAACAGGCAGAAACTCCTGCCGGGGTTCATATGATCAACACCAAAAGGTCCCAGTGATCCCTCAGGCAGCGCTGCGTTCAGGGAAGTCTGAAATTCTGCCCTTAGAGCAACACAGGCCCAGAGAAATATAACATGAGCCACACACAAAGGCACACGTGGAAGCTAAACTTTCTAGTAACCACATTAAAAAAAGAAGTGTAATGAATTCTAAAATATATTTCACTTAACCCAGTATATCCAAAATATCATCCTTTCAACAATAGGTATTAAACCTTATTAATGGGATCTTTTATGTGTTTGACTGTTCTGCACTTCTGAGATCCAGGACGTATTTGTGGTTTGTTTGCTTGTTTGTTTTTGAGACGGAGACTCACTCTGTCACCCAGGCTGGAGTGCAGTGGCGCAATCTCGGCTCACTGCAATCTCTGCCTCCTGGGTTCAAGTGATTCTCCTGCCTCAGCCTCTGGAGTAGGTGGGATTACAGGCACCCACCACCACACCCAGCTAATTTTTGTATTTTTAGTAGAGACGAGATTTTACTACATTGGCCAGGCTGGTCTCAAACTCCTGACCTCAGGTGATCCGCCTGCCTTGGCCTCCCAAAGTGCTGGGTTTACAGGCGTATTTGTGTACTCTACATTCACCGCCCATCTGGATTCAGATGAGGCCTATATTAAGTGCTCCATAGCCACATGTGTCTAATACAGGTGGCTCCCCTATTAGACAATGTAGCTATAGAGAGTAGCACCCTGTGTTCTGATAAAATGCTCTGGGAAAGGAGAAGTTGGGATTCCTGCTTTCAGGGCACTCTGAACTCACTCAAGCAGGGGACCTGTGGTAGAAAATCCTCAGGGTGGAATGTAAGGTAGCAGGTGCATTCCCTGCCGCCTTTGGCGGTTTCTGGGGAAGGGAGAGCACAGGAGTTAGAGCCTGGAAAATCTGGTTTTGGGGGTATAGGCAGGTAAGGGGGATGGGGGAGCAGGCAGGAGGAGGCCGAGTCCCCACAACCCCATCCCCTGCTCACTTTTCTCTCCCTGTCCCTACCTGTCCCTAGCAGACGCCACTCTGAGACTTGGGGGTTTCTGTAGGGGAGAAGAGGGAGCCAAGCCAGAGGCAGCCCTGGCCCTCTCCCCAGAGCGTGGGAGAACCCAGGCACAGGCAAGCAGAGTAGGTGTCCCCAATCCAGGCTCCCTCACTCCTCCTGCCCCTGCGCCCTTGGCAGGCAGGGAAAGCAGCCCTGGGCTGAGTCGCTCCTCACTCCTCATAACAAGCATGCTGCTGCCTTAATCCCCCTCAGAGTCTGGCCCAAGCCCAAGGCGGGTTCCCAACAGGCCTGGCCCAGCCCAGGGAAAGGAGGAAAATGGCGCTGTCCCTTCAGCAAGCAGAGGCCACACTTTCCAAACGAATCAGTGCTTCACCTTCAGAAACATCGGAAGCTCAAAGGCAGCACAATCAACATCTTAACGGTGACTGCCCCCATGCACTGACTCAAGCCCAGGAAAGTACGCTGCCCCCCGCCCCGCCCCCTCCAACCCCCGGGCACAAGCCAGCAAGGCGGGGCCGCTGGAGCCTCAAGAGTTGGGAAGCCTCACTCTTGTACTCTTCCAATCTGTTCTTGGAATCTTCCACTCCTTAGAATTATCATCACATCTGGCCAGGTGTGGTGATTCACTCTTGTGATCCCAGCCCTTTGGCAGGCTGAGGTAGGCGGATCCCCTGAGATCAGGAGTTCAAGACCAGCCTGGCCAACATGGTGAAACCCCGTCTCTACTAAAACATCCAAAAATTAGCTGGGTGTGGTGGCGTGTGCCTGTAGTCCCAGCTGCTCAGAAGGCTGAGGCAAGAGAATCGCTTGAGCCTGGGAGGCAGAGGTTGCAGTGAGCTGAGATGGTACCACTGCACTCCAGCCTGGGCGACAAGAGTGAGACTCAGTCTCAAAAAAAACCAAGCAAATAGAATTACTGTCACATCTTAGATCTTTCCAGTTTAGGTGTTGCAAAGATGCCTGGAACTAAAGTGTGTAAGTACATCAATCCCTTAGAAACGTCTCGTTTGAAGAGCTCCTACCTGAGCTGGACTAATGTGCTGCCCTTGCCTGCCTCTCCCCTACTGCCCCTGCAGGGGCCTCAGCTGTAGCTGAAGTGGTCTGCCTGGACCCCGGGCCATCCCAGGACTTCCCATCCAAATGGGCTGTAGTTGGGACTTATTTCCTTTGCACGCCCTTGACACGTGCCTTTGCAAATGTCTGACTTCTCAGCCCTGGGACCTGGGGTGCTGTGGTGAGGACTCCGCGGCTGCTCACGCCCCGGCTCCCACACACCCCCTCCATCCTAGGCCTAGTTTCCTGTCACAACCCCACTGCCCAGCCTCTTGGCCTTGGTGTACCCCCATTCCTTAGGGGAGGGGGGCTCCTGGGAATTCTCCTTGTCATTCCTGATGTCTAGAAAGGGCTGCTCCAAAACACCCTAGAAATATGACAGATTGTCTCCCAGCTAACCCAGAAGAGAGCAAAGGAGCAGTGAGGTCTTTCAGCCAGCGCCCAGAAGAAGCTGGCAGCAAGGCATCCACTATCCAAGAGTGAAGGGCACATAACTGGCAGGACAGCCTCCCTGACCAGCCCTGCTCTCTGCGGACCCAGCCTCCTAGGTCAAGTTCTAGGGCCAGGAAGGAATAGTGCCCCTCCTTCCCCATGTAGTTTACAAAATCTGGTTAAGATGCATTCCAGGGAGCCATCCAGGACCTCAGTAACCAGCCCGAGCTGGCCCCAGACAAAGACTAGAATTAGGTGGAGGAGGCCAGGCCAGCCAGCCTGGGGTTTCTGAGTGGACACATCTGTCCTGGGTCCATCCCTACTCCTCCCCATCCCCAGGTAATGTAGTAAGTGGATGGCAGAGCCAGGGCTAGAAATGGGTCCCGGCTGGAGGGGCAGGCATGGGGGGAACTCACACAGCTAGAGAGGAATCAATGGGGGTGCCCCTTGGGGGGCAGCTGGGCGCCTAAGTGCCAAGTAAGGGCACCTGAGAAGCCGCATGTCCTCTGTCCTCTTGGTCTTTCTGGGGTGTGGGCATCCCAGCTGGATTCCACCAGGGGGTCTAGGACCGGAACCTACACATCACCTTGGAACTTTGACCCTGAGGGAGGTCAGGGGCTGGGCCCAGGGACATTAGTCCGGAAGCAGGCAGCAGCAGTCTGACCAGGCCACTTCGATCTTCTCTGGCCTGGTCAGATTCCAGTGGAGATGCTGACACAGTCCTGGAGTCCTGGAAGAGTCTTTTTAAAAGGATGCTATCTGGGGAAGCATCCGGAATCTTGCTTGGAGTATAAGAGCTCAGCTCAGTGCACTCCTCCTGAATCCAGATCTGTAGGCCTTCGGGATCCAGTGCAAGTGCCCAGTGGGAGAGTGGCCAGAATGGGACCCCAGTGAGCAAATGGTGCAGAACGAGTAGGTAGGGCAGTGGGGCCAGAGCTGCGACAATGACCCTGCTCAAAATGACCAGCCCCAGGCTAGGCCGATCCGGCTGGATCAGACTTGTACTGAGCAAGGCCAGAGGGCCCCAGCCAGCCCCGAGCTGGGTAGGGGGCTGGCCAAATCCATCTTTCTTGATTGGAACCACCAGAAAACTGTACCTGGGGCCAAAGGAAATCTCTTTCCTGGGGACGTCCCTGCAGGCTGCTCCCCTCCTGGCCTCCCTCCCTCCTAGCTCACGCCAACCTTTAAGGATGATCTATGGGCCGCATGTGGAGAAAGGACAAGTTGCGATTGAAGAGGGAGTTGAGAAAATGTGACGACAGTTCAGCTCCCAAGGGGCAGGTAAGAGTGGGAGGCTGGCTCAGGGGCATGACAGCCATGGTGATTACAGTGCTCCCCAGCATGCTTCCCTCCCACATCCGCCAGGACCCTCCTTTGGAGCAGGTGGCAAAGGCACTTGGGCCTCTGTTACCAAGGCATAACCAGGCGATCTAGCCCCTGCTTTTGGAGCCAGCCGTGTCTCACTCCCTCTCAGGGGACCCCCAGGCTGATGTGGAGGGGAAGTAGAACAGAGCCAGAGAGTTTCGGGGGGAGGCTCCCACTCCATGGAGTCTCTCCTGGGCTCCTCCCCAGCCTCCCAGGTAAGGAGGTGCTGACCCCTCAGCAGACCTGCCGTCATCTCCTCGGCTTCTCACCAGGAGGTTTCTTCTGTAGTCGGGGCCCAGGATTGCTCCATGTTTTGCACAGTCTACCTCTCCTTCTCCTTGGCCTTCCTGGCTTTGGTGCTGTGGTCTCTCTGACAATCAGGGTTTGGGATGGGGAGGGGACTGTGCCTGCTCTCTATGGGCCCCCAGGCTCCTGGGCAACACCTTGCAGGCCTCTCTGCCTATGTGCTATGGTCTGAATGTTTGTCTCCCCCAAACTCATATGTTGAGACTTAATCCCCAGTGCAAGAGTATGAAGAGGTAGGACCTTTAGGAGGTGATTAGGTCATGAGGGCAGAGTCCTCGCAAGTGAGATTAGTGCCCTTTAAAGAAAGGCCCAAGGAAGCTTGTTTGCTCCTTCCACTGTGTGAGGACACCATGAGAAGGGGCTGTTTATGAGGAACGGGCCCTCACCAGACACTCAATCTGCCAGCACCTTGATCTTGGACCTCCCAGCTTCCAGAGCTGTAAGCAATAAATGTCTCTTGTTTGTAAGTTGCACAGTCTAAGGTATTTGGCTACAGCAGCCCTGATGGGCTAAAACACCATGCATGAACAGTGGTACCAGACTAATGGCCTACTGGTGCAGAGAGAGAGGCCCAGGAGGAACTGTACTCCCTAAGAGGACCAGGTAACTATCTTAGTGGCTTCGGAATAAGCACAGAAGAATAATCACTGATGTCTGTGTTTATAAGCCTGGGGCTGTAATATGGAGTCATCAATGACCTGGGCAGTCATCAGTGACCCTACCAATGGATTTTCTTTTCCCAAAGCCCCACACTGGCCTTGAATAGTCAACAATCTTGCCAAAGAAGAAAGCAAATCCTGACTGAGCTCTCACTATGTGCTGTGCACTGTGCTACTGCTATCTCATTTAAAGCTCAAAATAACCCCTTGGGGGAGTTGCTATTGTCTCTATTTTGTAGGTGAGGAGATTAAGGCTCAGAGGTTACGTGACTTTTCAACAATCACTGTGTGGTGGGTGCTGGAGGGCTCCGCCTGTGTCCCCACTAGTCCTGTGATTGCTCACCCCACAGCTTCCCCCTGCAATCACCTGCAGTACTTGCTGCTGAAGGGCTACCTCTGGCCCCTGGAGCTAGCTTAGCCCATGGATGGGGTACCCCAGCAATGCTGGAGCTGTCACTCCAGGAAGCAACCTCAACTGAGGCGCAGGGAGGTGGTGGACAAATACTCCAGCCTCCTCTCCTGGTGCGGAGGGCAGCTTGGAGGCGCTCTTTGCTGCCCCTCAGAGGCCCCCAGTGAGACTAAACTCCTGTGGCCATAGCAGTCCCCTTCTTGTGAATGCACCCTGTACTGGCTTCTGTCCTTTCTCTGTCTCACTTCCCCCTCTGCTTCCACTGCTTCTTGGAGTCACTTACCAAATAAATTACCTGCACTCAAACCCCTGACTTGGGGTCTACTTCTGGGGAACCCAGCCTAAGACCATCATGCATGTGGTAGGTGCCTGCTGGGACTGTGTCTCTTGGGGAGAGGACATTTTCAGTCTCACAAAAGCAAAGCCTGGGCTCTGATCTCATGCCTTCCCCAGGCGTCCCCATTTCCCTCAGGACAAAGTCTGGACTCCAGGGTAGGGGTCCCCTCTGGCTCCCACACCCTCTGCGCAACATCTGAGAACTTACCAGGCTGCGAGGCCCCAGGAGGCTGTGAGCCCTGGGGAGGTGGGGACAGGGACCCGCTCCAGTGTGGCCCCCGGCAGATGCTCGGGACAAGGACTGACTCCTGGAGTGAATGAGGGTGCTGGCCATGCTCTAGGAGCTCAGGACAAGGGCATGGTCACTTGGCTGGGGGTGAAGGAATGCCTTTTCCATTACCAGCCCAAGGGCACTGCTGCTGAGATGAAAATACGTGAATCGTGGAAACAACAATTTGGCGCTTGCTGTGATTATTGGAGCGGTGGTGCCACTCTCCTTTGCAATTTCAGTGGAAAGGCCTTTCTGCCAGAAGGGAGTCTCCCAGTTCTGTGGCAAGGTGGCCTTGGGCTCTGCCAGGGCCATTCCCCTGCAAGTGGCAGGAGCCTTAGATGTGGCTTCGGGTGTACAGGACTGAAGGGGCAGGCTGGGGGAGAGAGCAGGGTGGCGGGATAAAGATGGGGGCTGCGAGAAAAAGGCAACTGCAGGGAGGGGCAGTGCATGAGAGGGGCTCCTCCACTCCAGGTCGTTGGGGTATACGTGCCCCCAGAGGAGGATGGAGTAGTGAGGAGACCCTGGGCCTGTCACCTATGGGGGCAGCTTTGCCGTGAGTTTGTAATGTCTTTCAAATGAAGGACCAGAGTCCTCCCTCCCAGTCTGCCCTATCCGGACGTCTCCATCTCTCTGCAACACAAAGGGCCTGAACTCAGTGACATTTTGGAAGGAACACAAGGTTTGAAGTGTATCTCCAAATCCTCACTCTGCTACTTACTGGTTTGTGACCTTGGCCTTAATTTTCTCATTGGCAATATAGGGATAGTAATAGCAAAATCTGCTTCCCACAGTTGATGAGGGCATACGGTTGGCTCTTGCATTCAACACAAATTTGCTGAGCACTTTCTAGGTACAAAACAGACATAAATCCCTGCCCTCATAAAGTTTGTGAACCAGTGGGGAACAGTCAATAAATCAGATCAATAAGTGAAATCAATGATCTGTTAGATGTTGGTCAGTGTTAAGGAGAAAAAGAGGTCTGCAAGGAGACTCTCAGTAGTGGTGGTTTGGTTGGGGGAGAGGCATTTTAGGGTGATAGGAAGGGCCACACCAAGGAGGTGACGTTTGAGCAGGAACTTGAAGGAGGGGAGGGAAGAGACCCTGGGGAAAACCAACCAGGCAAAGGAGATAGCAGGTGTCCAGGCCCCGGTGGGCTCAGGGCAGCAGTCTGGGGACTGGAGTGGAGGGAGCTGGGAAGGGTCAGGAGGAGCAGTTGAAGAAGAAACAGGGTCTCACGGTCATGGGAGGACTTTGGCTTTTCTTGAGTCAGGTGGGAGCCACTTGCGGCTTTGGGGACAGGAGTGATGGAACCTGATGTGTTTTAACAGATTGCTCAGTACTGTGGGGAAGAGACAGGAGTGGAGGCAGGGAGACCATGAGGAAGCCGCTGTAATAACCTTGGCGAGAGATGATGGTGGTCCAGGTGGGAAGAATGAAAGCGGAAGACCAGGTGATGACTGGTGGTAGTGAAGTGATTCTGGGTCACACATGGACACGTCATCACGTCATCAAAGCGTCACCTGGTTAGAACATTATGCTGTTTACAGTTGGTTTCAAGCCTTCTGGAAACATTGAGAACATCTCTAGTTGGTGCTGGTAGGCCTTCAACACCTCCAACTTTTGCAAACCTTCTCACCTTAACCAAAAATGACCAGACACTCAAAGACTCCTGGCTTCTCTGTCCAGTTAATATTTTAGAACGTGGTTTTGTTTCTATTACTTTTGTTGTCTTTGATTTTACATTGCCTTCTATTTGTGAAAACTGAGACTGGGTTTTGGGTACTAAGAGAAAAGTGCCTTTTAAAATAAACTTTCTAGATAAATAAGTTGATTTAAATAATAATATAGATTGGCCGGGCAAGATGGCTCACGCCTGTAATCCCAGCACTTTGGGAGGCCAGGGCAGGTGGATCATGAGGTCAAGAGATCGAGACCAGCCTGGCCAATATGGTGAAACCCCGTCTCTACTAAAAATACCAAAATTAGCCATGTGCAGTAGTACATGCCTGTAGTCCCAGCTACTCAGGAGGCTAAGGCAGAAGAATCACTTGAACTTGGGAGGTGGAGGATGCAGTGAGCTGAGATTGCACCACTGCACACTCCAGCCTGGTGACAGAGTGAGACACCATCTCCAAAATAAAAAAATTAAAAAAAGAATAATATAGATTGTGTGATGGTTTGGCAAAAATCATGAGGTGGGCCTTGAATGACTGCAGTTTGGGAATCTCTGGACTAAAGTGGAGGGCTTGTTTTTAGCTGCACATGACACCCATGCCTCCCAGACGCTGATGTGCTAAGGCCCTGGGGCTCTCAGCAATGCTGTGTGCTTCCCAGGGTTTCCAGGCACCTACTGCCCCTTGAATCTGAAAATGACCTCCACACACCAACCTTGCTCCATTGACCCCTCCTCTCATCCTGCCTACTCTGGTAACTACAGGCGCTATTTCAGAGGCAGCTGAAAGATTAATTAAGAGCTGGGAGATGGGGCTCCAGGCAGGACGGGCCAAGCAGCTTCCTGGCCCTGCCCTCAAGACTACGCTGCTGGCCCAGATGGAGGCTCAGATGTCATCTGGAAGGAGAGGAGGGAGAGGCTTCTGTAAATATCAGAAGGGTGAGAGCCAGACAGTGGAGTTTATGTAGCTTCCTGGATTCCAGTTAGGAGGAGTGGGGGCCAGGCTGGAGAATGGGGAGCCAGGTTGGTGGGGGTTTATCATCTCTGTCCCCAACCTATTCACACCAGAGATGCCAGCCCCTGCAACTGGCCTAGGATCTCCAGCACAGCCAGTGTCACTGCCCCTTTTATGGGAAGAAAACGAATCAGAGCAAGGCTGTCTCCCCTCAGTTGCATTCAGGGCTCCCCTTGCAAGAGAGAAATAGTGGCACTAATGGGTTAGTGGATTTATCTTCCAGGATCTGCAAGACACTAATTGGGGTTTCTGGTAGCCTCGGGCATGCTTGGGGCAGGGGTCTCAGAGCACCCACAGAGCCCCCGGGAGAGTAGTGGGGGTCCTCCCACTGCACTGACCTGGTCCTCTCCCCAGCATGAGTGTCCTGGCTGGTGTCCCTGTCCACCTGCATCCCCACCCACATCTCTGAAGGAGGAAGCTCACAGCACTGGGCAGGTGCAGAGAAACTTCCTGCCCACTCTGGGGCATGTCTGTGCGCCTGTCACATCTCCCTAGCACACACCCCTTAAATGTGGCTGCACGCTCACCACAGAAGACTGTGGAGAGAGGTCCAGGGGAAGAAGGGACTAAAGGCTGGCTGTTGGGTGGGAGGCCCAGGCCTTGTCAGGACCCAGGAGTGACCTCTGCTGCTTCTCCTCCACTCATCCCCACGGCGGGAGGTGGTCAGCCACCCTCAACCCAGGTGAGACAGGCCCCTGCCTGAGCCCCGCGCTTTCGAGGACTCTGGAACTCTGCCAAAACAGGCTCCTTCCCTTGGCTCGCCAGTGTGCACACTCAAGTCTTGAGGGTTGTCCTGGGGGCATGTGCAGTGAGGAGGGAGTGGGCAGAGCTTGGCCTTGCCAGCCAGGGTGTCTGTCTCCATATATGTGAACAAGGTCCTTTTCAGGGTGGCACAGAGCTAGGGGTAGTGTAATAGGGGGGAGGCTGGGTCAGAGCCTGGGGCTGGGGTCTGAGGGCCAGTTCTCCCCAACAATTCCATAGCTGAGCCTGGCCTTCCAGGTTGCTACTTGGCAAGGGAGGAGCCCAGAACGTGTTTTATTTAAGAATTTATTGGCTTGATTGATAACCTTTAAATATCTAGACACATGGTACGTGGGCCTCCACTGGTACCATTGCCCCACACCTCACAAGGGTTAGGGGTGGGCCGGGCAGGGACTAGGGTGTTACACGGGAATTCCCTACGCTCTGAGATAACATCTCTCAGCAGTGGGTGGCAAAGAGTGACTACGGGCACAGCTGCCAGCAGGCACCAGGCTACGGAGTCTCCCCAGCTGGCAGGAGAGACCTGTTCAGCAATCAAGGCTCCATTGTACAGATGACAAAACTAGAACCTAGAGGGTGTCAGCGGCCTGTTCAATGATGTGTAAAACCCCATGGGCATGCACAGGTGTGTGCGAGTGTGGGGCACCGGTGCGTGACAGTGGGAGCGGTGCAGGCGTGGATGCGAGTGCTCACGAGGGCACGGATTGCCAGATTGGTGGGCTTTTGTTCTTCTCCACATTTTTTCTGCATCAGAGAAGATCCATCATTTCCTTTTCCTGTAATGATGTTGACCTGATTAAAATTTTTATTGGATTTCACAAAATAATTTCATACACAACATTCCCTGGGGACCCTGCTGGAGGAGGCGATGGCAGAGAATGGTGGGGATTGAGTGGCTGGGCGGGCTAATAGGAGAAGAGCTAGTGACAAGTAGATTTAGAAAGCAGTTGAGTTGGAAAATAATTCATGTGTTGCTGAAATGGTCGGTAGAGGACAGGCCGGCAGAAGGGAGGTTAAAAGTCATGCCTTTTAAGTCATGCTCTTGGGAAGCTGCAAGTAGAAACACTGACATAGGCCAGCCATGAGAAGATGTCAGATGACCCTGGAACACCCAAGGGCCTGGCAGAGGACAGAGAACAGGGCGGGTCCATGGCTTTAGGAGCAAAGGGTGGATATTGATATATCTCTCCCAGTCCAAGCCTCTGGTCCATCGCTTGGTCAGGAATGTCAGGGTCTGGGGGTACACTGGGGTCTCAGGGCCAAAGCCAGCAGTCTCCAGATGGTGATAGCTGAGGGCAGGCCTGGAAGGCAGCCCGTTCCTGCTGTTAGCAGCCATGTCGTGGGTCCATTCCAGGACATGTGGTACAACTAGCCTGACTCAGTGCCCCACTGGCCGGGAGACTGTGGGAAAATCATTTCACCTCTCGAGCCTGAGTTTTCTCACCACAGGAAGCGTGAGAGGATTCAAAGAAATAGTAGATGCAAAGTTCCTGGCACAGATGGGTGCCCAAACATGACAGCTGCTATTGTGATTAATGCTACTGTAACTTAGTCATTCCTTTGTTTACTCTATAAGCTCTCATTCATTCTACCTACTCTCCTATGCGCTGGGGATAGAGCAGTGAAAAGTCCCTGACCTCATGGGGCTTACATTCTAGAGGGGAAACCAACACCAAACAAAATAAGTGGCAGGGCCTCACTCTGTTTCCCAGGCTGGACCTCCTGGCCTCAAGAGATCTTCCCAAAGTGCTGGGATTACAGGCATGAGCCATCATCCCCACCCATAAATTGTATTTGAGATGGTGATAGGCGCTATGGAAAACAATTAAGCAGGGACTTGGGGGTGCTAGGGAGGACTTGGGGGTGCTAGGCTGTAATTTAAAGAAGTGGTCAGGGAAGGCCCCACTGAGAAGGTGGTCCTTGTGTATGGACGCAAAGAGGGTGAGGCTGTGAGTCCTGCAGGGGCCTGAGCTAAGAGGACCTGAGGTCACAGGAATGCCAAGTACAAAGGCCCTGAGGTGGGCATGTGCCTGGCATGCAGAAGGAACATTGAAGAGGCCAGCATGGGGGAAGCAGTGTGAGCTGGGGGTGAGGGGAGCATGAACCCTGAGGTTAGAAAGGAGAGGAGGCCAAACCAACATGACCATGTAGGCTGCTGTGAGGACTTGCACTTTTCTCCAAGTGTGACGAGAGCCTCGCAGGGTTAGCCTTCTCCCTGCCAGACGCTGGACTGTGTGGGGGCTTGTTGTGCCTTTCCCAGCCCCAGTGAGCCTGGTACCTGCTTCCCGCCTGAGACAGGACGGACGTGCTACTTTTTGACTCTTCTCAGGAAAATCCCCAGAGGCAGCTGCCGCCTGATGTAGGGAAGGACTGGGGTGGGGATGAAGCTGAGCAGGCCCCAGGCTCCAGGACCGCATGGCAGCCCCGCCTTGGCATCTGCTCCTCCCTGTCCCAGGTTCCAGCCACCTCTCCTGCCTGTTGTTTCCAGGCCCTCCCTGTTTGGGACATCCCAGCTTGTCAGTTCCAACCATGGTTTTTAAATTCAATATAATTTTATTTTTACAGACCCAGTCTCACTATGCTGCCCAGGCTGGTCTCGAATGCCTGGGCTCAAGAGATCCTCCCACCTTGGCCTCCCAAAGTGCTAGGATTACAGGTGTGAGCCACCGTGCCCGGCCCTCCACCGTGGTTTTTGTTTGTACAGTGTCACCGAGAGCAGGAGTGAAATCAGTACAGTCCCTGGGGAAACAAGCATGCTCGAGGCTGGACAGAGCACCAGCCGGACCCAGCCAGGTGCCAGGCTGGAAGCCCCAGCCGTGTGAGTGCGCTGTTGCCACAGACACAGCTGAAAGCACCCAAGACCAAGAAGAAAACCGAAACCCGCTGTGGGAGCTGTAACCAGCTGGGGCAGAAGGCTCAAGACGAGAGGCCCCTGTGAGGGACAGGGCCCACTCCTCCTCAACTCAGCCCCCTCCCTCGAGTGCCCACTCTGTGCCAGTCAGCCCCAGGGACACAGTCAAGACAAGTGCATTCCAGGATCACCGTGCCCAGCCGAGGGGGAAGGGGCTGAAGTCTAGCCCATGCTCCACTTGCCAAGCCTTGCGCCACAATGTGAGGCTGTGGCCACCCGGAGAAGGGTGTCTCTAATTCTCACGAAGGCACTGTGCTGGCTGGCAGCCCTGGACCCTGTCAGGAGGAGCTCCTTAGTGGTGGTGGATGGACCGGGACCAGGGCCGGGGCCTGGATGGGTGTGAGACAGATCAGCGAAGGTAAAATCACTGCTCAGTGTTGGAGGGTACTGACCAATACTGGTTCAGGCCAGGAATGCCGGAAGAGCTGGCCCAACCTGAGCATCCCCAAGAAGGCGCTGGGAGTAGCCAGGCCCATGTTGGGAGGTGGGTGGGGAGCGGGGGGTGGTGCCCAGGGAACAGCCCTGGCAAGGGCCCAGAGGTCTGGGCAGCATGGCTGGATGGGGGTTTTGGAGGGCAGGGGGAGTGGGCACTGGGGAAATGAGCAGGGCACAAGTACCCAGCTGGGGGGCTTACAGGGGACACGGGAAAGCCTAGAGGATTCTAAACAGGATCTCAGAAGGCAGCAGGTTTGCATTTTAGAGCAGGCTCTGGGTCCAGTGTGCAGGTTGAGTGGGAGGAGCCAAGAGGACCACTAAGGCCTCCAGGAGAGATACGAGTGCCGGAGTGGGGCAAGAGTTAAGGGGTGTGGCGTGAAGACCACTGGGGCACCGATGTTTCCCAAGTGGAGAGGGAGGAGCCAGATTCTAGTGGGATGGATAAAGTGGGGATGCTGCAGGCCCAGGACTGAGATGTGGGGCAGAGCCCCGGGGGCAGAACAGATCTGAGGGCCAGGGAAACAAGGGTCAGTTGGGGCACGTCTGCCTGAGCGGTGTGCGCAGTCTGCCATTCCCACCCGCCAGAGGTTTGGGAGCCAGGTCTAAACCTGGGCCTTCTCACCCCTCAGCTCTTGCTTCCTCGTTCCACTGGCCGCTGCAGCCTTTTCGCCCTGCTCCCTCTGTCTCTGCCAGTCCCCCCACTTATCCATCCAGGTCCCTAGATAGAAAGCCTTGGAGTAAGGGGTCAGTGGAAAGGTTTTTGCTGAGTGGAGTTATTTTTACTAAGTGCCCAGATATTTTCAAAGCAGTCAAAACTGGCAAGGTTGCATGCTTCTAGGGTCTCACTAAATCGAGGATGGGGGCATGGACCAGTCTGGCTGGCCCAAATATTTGCCATGTTGCTGGGTAACCACCAGTCGGCCTGCAAGCTGGCATTTGTGGAAACAAGGACTTGGAAGGAAATTCACACAGCCACCGGGGGCCTGGAATCAGTTTGCAAAGCCAGGAAGCACCCCAAATGTCTCTTGAGAGTGG
The DNA here is from genome assembly GCF_000951035.1 of Colobus angolensis palliatus. Classification (NCBI taxonomy): domain Eukaryota; kingdom Metazoa; phylum Chordata; class Mammalia; order Primates; family Cercopithecidae; genus Colobus; species Colobus angolensis. The sequence continues at coordinate 1,962,864 of NW_012123931.1, read as the reverse complement.
GCAGGCTGATCTTCCGGAAGCTGGCCCCCAGGAGAGAGCAGGCGTGAGATGGGATTAGCAGCTTCCTGTGGAGACCCAGTGGCTGCAGGAGCCCACTTGCACAAATGAGCATCACGTGGCTCCAGCTGCACGGCCTCGTGGGGGAGGGTGGCTCACTGCTCCATGCCCAGGCCCTGGTCTCTCTCTCCCTCTCTTGTTCTGGGCAGCTGCTGTGGTCACCCACAAGGGAGTATTGGCTGTTTCTATGAAGATCTGCCCATCCCATGTCCAGGGAGAACTTGGGGCAGGGAGAGGCACATAGAGAGAAGAGGCAGGCCACCACACAGTCAGGTTGGAGGGTCTCTGAGAGGATACCTGCAACACACATGCACGCCCACTCTGGTCACCTAGCCTGCCGGAAATTAGGCATGGAATTCCCTAAGAGCTGGGAAGGACATCGGAGGGGGCCAGGACATCTTACATGCAAGGCAGCCATCCCAACCACACTAGCCCAGGCCCAGACAGCACCAGCCTCTGCGTGCACATCCTGAGAACTGGGGAGAGCACCACCCTCAGAAGCGTTTTGTCATCTTGGAGACAGCAATAACTGCTAGAACATTTCTGAGCCTGAGCTTGACTCTTTCCCTGTGGGAAGGCAGGGGCTATGGGAACACCAGTCATGTATGAGGCTGTGATGACCCAAGTGGGCTTTCCTGAGAGCCCACAAAGGAGGGCTCAATGGCCAAGTCTCTGGGAGAACAGTGTGACAATGTACAAAAAGTAAGACCTCTACCTGTACCTCTCTAATCACAGAGAGAAGGTACGCAAGCAGGGAGCAGAACCTGTGAACTCCAGACCGAGCACCCCCAGGCTGGGAGAACCAGCAGGGCTTTGCTTCTCTGAGTTTCTATTTCCTCCTCTGTAAAATGGGTACAACATGAGTACAGCAGGGGCCATGGCAAGCAGGCCATGGCAAGCATGGCAAGGGGCCATGGCAAGCATGGTCATAGAGCCACCAGCAGGGGCTATGTAACTGGGAGATGAGGTGTCCCCTTTCCCTCTGTGGGTGGCTCCTGCATGCCTTATTTCCTCTGGCATCAGAAAGCCCTCTCCTCGCTCTATTCCATCCTTCCTCCTTCCTTTCTCCTCTTCCAGCTGAAATCCTCCACACGTGGTTGCCATGAGCCTGCTCTTTGCAGCCTGGACAGCTGCCTTCCACTCATCTCCACCACTCAGCAGGCCTCAGTCTCAACCACTACAGGCCTGTCCTCCTTCCCCTCCTCTTCCTTCTCCATCCTCCCCCTTCTCCTCCTCCTCCAGCATGAGGCACAGCTGACCATCTTCCTTCACACATTCTGTCTGCCCAGGTCTTTGGGGGCTGCGGGATCCAGGCTCCCCCTGCTCCTCCCTGGCAGTGAGGACAAGGGCTCTGGCTTAGAGGACGTTTGCGGAATCCCTGTCTTCTAAAATCTTATTCAGTTCTCCCATACCTCTGGCAGCATGGCACACAGGTGATATTCTGCCCATTGAACAGATGGTGGGACTGAGGCACAGGGAGAGGAAGGAACAGGTGGCAACATAAAGAGCCCAGGGTCTGCAGTCTTGGATTCACACCCCGCTGCCATTTGCTAGTTGTGCTACCTTAAGCAAGTTGCTCAAGCTCTCTGGGTCTCAGGCTGCTCATTTGTAAAGCAGGGAGGAAGATAATCATATCTTTCTCGTGGAGTTGTTAATTAATGAGTGAAAGCACTTAGCTCAGCACCTGGCTTATCGTGAGTGCCTGGTAAGTGTTGGCACTTCCCTGGGGCAGAATCTCAATGAGGAGGAGCCCAGCTCTGCAAGCCCCACATGAAGCCGAGCAGCACAGGGTGTGGGCAGGGCCGGGAACTCCAGGCCTGAGCTGCAGCCTGCATCCCGAACTGGGCAGCCAGGGACCTGAGTGATCAGGGAAAGTGCTGAGCTTGTCGGAGGTGGGAGGCAGGAACACAGACTCAGCAGTTCTGGCCTCCAATAGGATGGGATGGGATGGGATGGAAGGCTGGGCAGTTGATGAGGGATTCTGCTAAGGTGGGGTTTCATGTGTCTGCAATGACTCCCTTCCTCTCAGCCTCCCTGGCTAAAAAAAGGGCCAGGCTTGCTCAGTGTTCGTTGGAAGGAAACTCCGGGTGCCCTGCCTACCTTCCTTTAGAGCTCAACTCCAGCGCCTCCCCTTCCTTATCCCAGTGGCCACCGCCATCCCTTCCACTCATTGTCTTCATTTTTTAGAGGCAGGTGGCTCAGGGCTCTGTATCACTGGGAGTCATAGCACCCTGCCCCATCAAGTGCCCAGGAACTGTGGGACTGGGTTCAAATCCCACCCAAGCCCTGCCTTTGTTCACAGAAGGAAGAAAGTTCCCATTGCCAGGCATCCACCATCTGTCCCCATCCATAAACTCATTAGTCCTCACAAACCTCTCCCTTCCGAATCTCCAGTTCCCTGTGCTTGGAGTTGGTACCCACAGATTCACCTGAGGAAGGCCCTGCATGGCCAGCTGGACTTGCCTGCTCAGTTCGCTACTTCCTTGTCTTCTGGGAGGAGTCCCTGATATTCCCCGAGGAACCTCCCCCTTCCCTCAATCCTTGTAATGGAGCTGACTCTTCCCATGCCCCTAAGGGTTGGCATGTGGCCTAGGCTTGACCACTGAAAGGGCCACATGCTTCTGATTACAACACTTGGTTCAGCTTTGGGCACACGGCCTAAGCTAAATCAATACTACTGCATTCTGGATTTTAGCTGGAGCTGGTGGGAGGATGTTCTGATTCTCCTGGACTTGGAGCCAGTAAGACATAACACTAGCATTTCCAGGGGCCATGGCAGGGAGGGAGCCAGTTTAAGTCACCACTGAGGAAAGCAGGGTAGAAAAGACAGAGTTTGTTGGGAGGATTCCAAACGTTTGTCGCGGTGCCTGGTGCAAAGCAATTGCTCAACCAAGATGAGCCACTAGGTTGCTATTTCCATCACTGTGATTAGAGAATGGGACGAAGAGGAAACAGTGGAGAAAGGAGGGGCATGCTAGTGTTTGAGCCTCTAGATCCAGCTGTGCCTGAAGACCATATACCCCTGGATTTCTCAGTTACATTAGAGAGTAAATCCACTCTCTTTTTTTTTCTTTTGCCTAAACCACTTGGAGTTCATGCTACTTGTACCCAAGAAAGCCTTAACTAACCTAAGAATAAAAACGTTGAAAGGGCAGGGACAGATCGCTGTGGCACTGCTCTAGGGACGTCCACCTGGACTGACAGTAATCCGTGAGTTGGTTGCCTCAGAGGCAGCTGCTTGAGTAGGCAGTCATAGTCTCTGCCCTGTCCTGCGCCTTGATCCTCAGGGCGCTATCCCAGCCTCACCAGCATTAAGTGCAAAGCCTCATGGGAGCCCAGACACCTGCATCCTCGCGCCCTGTCAGAAAAGAGGCTTTGGTCACTCTGGCCTCACCCACTCCTGATGAACCACGTAGAGCTTTCTCAGGGTCCTCAAATCTCCTTCGTGATAGCCCCTTGGAGGATTGCACGGAGACCAGTGTCACAGTTCACAGGCAACTCCAGTTGGCAGCTGCAGAAGGGCTCTCTCTGGGGACCCAAGAAAGCCTGGGAGGCCCATCCACCAGCCCCAGAGAAGTAGGCAGACAACAGGATGACAGGCCACACTTAGAGCAAAGGAAGGTAGGAGGGGCTGTGGGCAGGAGAAGAAAGGGCCACTTCAAAGCTCATAAAATCACAGCGAATTGTACTGCCGGAGATGAGCACTGGTTGGTTCCTAAATTATGCAGATTTGTGCAAATGTTATGCAAATTAGTCACACAAAGGTGGCAGGGGGCACTTGCTGACAGCCTGGCTCTGCAGCCTTCTCATCAGTCAGCCTCGCCTTGTTCAGGGAGTGGAGGAGCTGTCACCTGCCAGGCAGCTAGAAGGGAGGGACAGGTTCTGCCCTATCCCGGCCTTCTGCCCACCCTTCCACTCTGGGGGGCCCTCCTCAAAAGCAGTCCCGCCCCTGCAATCCTCCACTTCTGGCTCCTGCCCTGGACTGCCAGCCCAGAGATAGCCACTCACAGCTGGGCCTTTTTGGTCACTTGGTCCAGCCACACCTTCCCATTGCACAGATGAGGAAAGAGAGGCCCAAAGCTGGAAAGGACCTGTCCTGCCTCTTGAGGCTCTGTGGACTGACTCAGCCTGATGCACCCACCCATCACCTCCTGGAGGAGGTGGTCTTCTGCACGGTCACAATAGGCAAACATGCACTTACTTTCTACTCCGCCCTGGGCCCCAGACATTTTTCCCAATCCATTCACTGTACCTAGAACTGATGGCATCAGTCATTAGAGAACTTGAGGCTAAAAGCTGGCAAAATTTGGTCCCCAGAGTATGGGTGCTGGGGCGGGGCCCTAGATAATTCAGCAACTTCGAAGCCTGTGCTTCCCTCCTTGTGCTGGGAGAGGTGGAGGACCAGCCTTGATGCTGTTAGTCCCACTTCGGCAGCCACCTGGGCCGCCTGCCCCTCCTTTCTCCACCGTTTCCTATTCGTTCCATCCTCTAATCACAGTGATGGAAAGAGCAACCTGGTGGCTCATCTTGGTTGAGCAATTGCTTTGCACCAGGCACCACTACAAACGTTTGGAATCCTCCCAACAACCCTCTGGATTCGAATCTACTATTACTCCCATTTCATAGACAAGGAGACTGTAGAACAGAGCAGCAAAATCCCTTGTTCATAGTCGCACATTCTATAAGTGATGTGGTGGAATGCTTGGCGTCAGGGCGCAAGCTTCAGAAACCCGTTCAGTGTAGTCTCCCTCCTCCCCATCCAGGAAGCCTGTGCTAAAGCCATCTGCTAATGTCAGGTCACATTCACTGACTGATACTCAGGGCTGCTTCTTTATTCCTCTTTCTGGAACTCCCATAGCCCCAGAGTCCAAATCCTATGGCTAGGCCTGGGATTTGTCCACCAGGCCCTGCCAGAGCTCTCTGAGAACAGGGCAGAGCTTGCCACCACCAGAATATTTCCCTGAGGTGGACCAGCACAGAGCGGTCGCCCCCTGGGGGCCCAAACAGATCCGGGGCCTGAGGGAGAGCAGTAGGGGTATCGGGGGCCCCAAAGCCTGGACAGCTGTTCCAGTGCCAGATCCACAGAGCCCAGCAAGCCACGTTTAGATTCTTCCTCCCTGCCAAGTGCCATTGGTGAAAAGAGAGAGAGAAACAAGAGACTCATCCTTGTGCCACCCTCCAACTGCCCTCATACCTCCTGCTCCCCAAAACAGCTTCCAGCTCGCCTGTTCTTCTGTCCCCCAGAGCCCAGGGACCCTCCAGGAGCTCCGACCTGGGCCTCCCGGGATGCTCCTCTGGAGTACAAAGGGAGTCCAGCTGCAGCTTCCAGGAAGGTCTTGAGAGATGTTGGTTTGCAGCCCCTGACGGTACAGCTGTGTGTACTGAGTCAGGGTAGAGGTGCGATCTGAACCATCTCCTCCCTGCACCGGAGAATAAGCCTTAGTCCACAGAGTCAGAACCTCTTTTAGGGTCCCAGATACTTGGGAAAATCTGAAGAAAGCCCTAGACCCTAACATGGAGAGTCAAGGAAAGGCCTGGACTTTTCACACCCCACCAATAGGGTCTCTGGCCGTTCTCCTTGCGCTTTGACCCCAAAGCCAGACTTGGACCTGCTGGTCCAACTCTGTCTGGGCCCCACACCACTCCAATGCCAGTCCACATCCTGGGGGATGCTTCTTGTTATGCCAAGTGACACCATGATGGGAGGAGCCTGGGCAGACCAAGGATCCTACATGGTCCGTCACCCTAACTGCTTCCCCTGACAGCCGCCAGGGTGGCAAGAGGCCTGTGGGACTTTAACCTGGCTTTAGCAGGCAGGGGGCCAAAGGCCAAAGGGAGGCAGCCAAGGAAGATGGGAGGACTTGGGCTGTGCAGTCAGGCAAAGCAGCTGTGTGGCCTGGGGCAAGTCACCTCACCTCTCTGGGCCACATTACCAGTGCCTATAAATGGAATCATTGCTACTGCCCAGGCTTGAAGTAAAATAGTATCCAAATGCCCCAGCACAGTGCCCAACACTGAGCAAGCACTCAGAGAAGGTGAACTGCCTGCTCCTTACCTTGGCTGTGACCTTGGAGGGTGCCCATCGTGGACATCCCAGGCAAGCCCCAAGCTCCCCTCAGATCGATGTGGTTTGCAGCCAGTGGTGCCATATCCACCCACAGATCCTCAAGATTCCTCCTCTGAGGCTGTCCTGGGCAAGAACCGGAGACAGTGGGCAGTTAGAGGCATGGCATGATGTGAGGAGTAACAAGATGAGCCCATTACTGGCATCTCATGGACCCAAATGCCACCACACATGCATCAGCTCTTGGGCTCAGCATTCTGCTCCTCCCCCAGGGAGCAGTGGGCAGGCCTCAGCCCCTTCCTACTCAGGCAGTGTGTGGATCAGGCACTGTCCTTTGTTCAGGTGGGCCCTGTGCACCTGGGGGCTGAGGGGACATCTGAACTGGGCCAGGAAGACAGGATCATCAAGGATGTTCCCAGTGCCACCATTTGTCATAGCAAAAACCAGAAACAACTCAAATGTCCATTAATAGGAAAATTGTTAAAAGAATGAAGGCCCAAAAAAATTTGCACAAAAATACCTCAAAGCAACCGAGCGTGGTGGCTCACCTCTGTAATCTTAGCACTTTGGGAGGCTGAGGCGGGCAGATCACCTGAGGTCAGGAGTTTGAGACCAGCCTGACCAACATAGAGAAACCTCGTCTCTACTAAAAATACAAAATTCACCGGGTGTGGTGGTGCATGCCTGTAATCCCAGATACTCGGGAGGCTGAGGCAGGAGAATCGCTTGAACCTGGGAGGTGGATGTTACAGTGAGCCGATATCCTGCCATGGCACTCCAGCCTGGGCTCAAAACTTCGTCTAAAAAAAAAAAAAAAAAACCTCGAAGCAGTTAAAAGGAGTAAGGTAGATCTACATTTAACATGGGACGTTTTCCCAAACACATGGGGAACAAGCAAATTCCAGAGCAAGATATATCAGTAGGATCCTATTTATGTTACTTAAAAAACACCATATCTGTGAACATATAGGTATTTTGTATGGTTTTGTTTGTTTGTTTCTTTTTGAGACAGAGTCTTGCTCTGTCACCCAGGCTAGAGTGCAGTGGTATGATCTTGGCTCCTGGATTCAAGCGATCCTCCTCCCTCAGCCTCCTGAGTAGCCTGGGATTACAGGTGGGCACCATCACACCTGGCTAATTTTTGTATTTTTAGTAGAGACGGAGTTTTGCCATGTCCCAAACTCCTGACCTCAAGTGATCCACCCACTTTGGCCTCCCAAAGTGCTGGGATTCCAGGCATGAGCCCCCACACCCGGCCAGTGTTCTGTATATTAATACGCTATGTGGGGGAACGTCTGTAAGGCGTATGTCAAACTGCTAATGATGGGAAATGGTGGAGGCTGCTCCGCAAGGACAGGAAGCCTCCTGTGTAATATGCTGGTTGTTTGAGTTTTTGTGGTGAAAATTTATTCGTGGATTACCTGAATACATGTGTAAATATTTTTAAGATCCTAAGATCATAAAATTGAATGCACACACACACATTTCAAAAGGCTGCACGGGGGTCTGGAGGCCTCACCACAGCTCTCCTGGTGCCAGGTGGACCCCCTGCCTGGCTGCTCTTGGCTGCCTCCCTCCCCCTGTTCCCCTCCCTGCACCATCACAGCCAAGCTCATTAGTTCTTACTGCTGCCCTTGTTCTGACCTCAGGGTTATGGAAACGTCAGCTCTGCTTTCACAACCTTCCATCAGCCATGCTCTGTGGCCATCCCTCTCCCCTGATCAGACTCCGATCCCATCAGCTTTGTAACAGCTGCTCCCTCAGGCCCCAGCAAGAAGCCACAAGCCAGGGACAACCTGGGATGAGGCCTGGGGGTTCAGTCTCTCAGGCCATGGCCCCCTTAGATCCCACGGAAACAGCTTCTTCCCAAAATAACAAAGCCAGAATCTGCTGTACTATGAGGAAGAAAAAGCCCGAAGCCAAGCTGCCCTATGTGTGGGAGGTTGTGGGTAAGAAAGGAGGAAAAGCAGACCCAGCCCCGCACTTAGGAGGCCCCAGTCTGGAAAGCCTGGGAGACTTCCCTTGCGCAACAAGCGACAACGGAACTCAGTGATCGGCCAGACCTTTCATTTTCGGGTTGAGTAACAGAGGCTCAGGGAGGGACACGGGTTTGCCCAAGACCCCCAGTGAGTCTGCGCAAAACTTCCGCCTCACCCGAAGCTCCTGCTCCAGCCCTGAGCTTTGGCTTCTCTGAGTCCTTCCCTGCCAGCTCCCAGTAGCAGAAAGGTCATGATCCACCAGCAGGAAGCTGACCAGGCAGGGCAGCCGGGTCCACAGGGCCAGAGGCAAGACAGAAGTGTGTGCATTTCTGTGGTGGCCCAGGAAAAATATTGACTTTCTGGCTAATAAAGCCAAATTCCATGGAAGCTACAACTCCGGACTGAGAAAATTCATCAGTGTTTCATAAATATTTGAAAGTGTCCAATGGATACTCACCGTGTGGTGGCTGCAGCCTGGGTTTGAGGGTGAACAGGGACAGAAAGCCCAGTCCTCACACAGCACAGAAGCTCCAGAGTCACTTGGCCATCCATTCAGAAGCTGCCCCTATTTGTATTTGCTTTTGAAAGCAAAAGGAGCTCTGAAAGGACACACAGGAAATGAAAAGCAGGATTACAGAGTAGGAAGGGGGAAAGGTTTCTTACTCTATGCCATGTTATCTTGTTTGGATTTTGAAACACGTGAATGTAATCCCTTTTCAAAATAATAAAAAAATTTTAAACTACTTCTGGGGCCACTGTCTCCCTAGTCCTCTCCGGGTGCCGAAGGGAACTGAGGAGGGTATAAAACCAGGCCTGAGCCGGGCGCGGTGGCTCAAGCCTGTAATCCCAGCACTTTGGGAGGCCGAGATGGGCGGATCACGAGGTCAGGAGATCGAGACCATCCTGGCTAACCCGGTGAAACTCCGTCTCTACTAAAAAATACAAAAAAAAAAAAAAAAAACTAGCCGGGCGAGGTGGCAGGTGCCTGTAGTCCCAGCTACTCGGGAGGCTGAGGCAGGAGAATGGCGTAAACCCAGGAGGCAGAGCTTGCAGTGAGCTGAGATCTGGCCACTGCACTCCAGCCTGGGCGACAGAGCAAGACTCCATCTCAAAAAAAAAAAACCAGGCCTGGCCTTGGAGCAACCAGCTGGGGGCAGGGGAGACCCAGTTGTCCGTGCCAACTTCTGTCACAGCTTTTGGCTTGTGATTGTTTGTGTACCTCTCTCCCTGCAAGCTTGGGAGCTCTGGAAGGCACAGAGCTCAGAGAAGTGCATTATTGTTAAAAAATCCTGAGTGTTTTAGGGAGACCCTTTCCATACTGCAGATGTGGAGCAATGACAAGGTCATACAAGTACATTCATGACAGGTAGGGGCCTAGGACTGTTTGCCCCCACTGTGCCCCCAGAATTCCTGCCCATGCCCCCCACCCACACTGCTGGGTTGGTCTTCACAGCCCAGGGTTGCTTGCCTCAGCCTCGATCATAGTCACCCAGTCCCGAGGGAGTTATCCAGCACTGAAGGGCGTATCAGTGGCAAGGCTGGTCCTGGAACCTAGATTAGTTTATGATGTTTAAACCAAACTTCTTTCCCCAATGCATGGCAAGCCTTCCTTTATCCAGATGTCCTCAGATGAGCTCTGTCCTCCCCAGAGCTCCGCCAAGAGACAAGGAGACAAGATGTGTTTCCATATGTGCCCAAATACACAGGAACATGGAAAATACATGCACATGAGAAAAATGTCCTTCAACACACACAGGCCGACAAGCAAGGGGTGCAGTGGAGCTTGGTGGGTCCTCGAATCCTCAGACAGGGAGACTGGGATGGGGCAGAGTCGGGGACTGTGGCAAACAAGGGCCTCCTGCTTCCCAGCTCCGGGTCCTTCACCTGCCCCCAGGTCTTTCAAGGGGAGAGGAGAAGCGGGGAAGGGAGGGAGCCCTGCACCCCACCTCTAGCACATGCTCACATGCCTACACTCCCTTACACCACATGGTGTGGGCGTGAGCTGGAGTCAGAGGGCCATGTTAGGACACTGTTCTGTGCTAATGAGTTTCCGCAGCCCAGGTCTGCCTGGCAGAGATAGGAGACCCCCTTGTGGCCTGGCCCAACTCTCAGCCTGCCTGCTGTCATGGCTGTGCCCCCTGTCCAGCCCACGATCTTCTCTCTCTGCCCTCCTCCTGCACCCACCCCGTCAACCCTCAGCTCTCCCATCTCAGGGGTGAACTCTGGGGGTCTCCCTGCGGTTCCATCTGCCATGTGGAGCACTCCTTTCCAAAACCTCCCAGGCCGCAGACCCTTGGCTTTGAGCAGATCCCAAGGGCAGCATCGACATGGGCAAGTGGGGCCGCTCCAGCTCTGCTTCCCTCCAGGGACCGACTGCAGCCCCACTGCGTGTGCACCTGGGACAGTCCGATGGGACGCAACCGGGGTGACATCTGACAGCTGATTTCATCCTCTCAGCAAACTGTGGTCACAACTTTTATTCTTATTTTATTAGTGACAGTGGGGAGGGAGGTGTGGTCACAGAGGGTCTGAGCTGGGAGTCACACATGTTCAAATACCTTCTCTTCTCTCTGTCTTCCCAGGCAGCCTTGTACATTGCGGGGCCTCAAACACCCTCTCTATGTGCCTCAGACACAATCCCAAACCTGCCCCTCCTGCATTCTCTCCCACCTCAGGAAATGTGCCTATATCCACTGGCTCCCGCCTGACTCCTTTTTCTTCCTCACCCCAAATTCCAAGTCCTGTCTGCCTTTAGGATCTCTCTCAACCCCTCCTTTTCTCCATGTCCACATTATCACCATCCCGTCCCAGGCTGCTGTCATCTCTCCCCAGAATGAGTGCAACAGCCTCCCCCAGCTCCTCACCCGCTCTCACTCCTCTGCAAACTTCTCCCAGCCAAGCAGGAAGATCTTTCAAAGCCATCAATCAGATCTCATTTCACCATCACCCCTCCCTTAAAACCTTATCATCCTTCCCAGCTCCTAAGGTGGCCGATAGCACCTGTGAGGCATCTCTGGGCTGGTGAACCCCGCAGCTCCCTGCCTGCCAGCCACACTGGCCATGCTGCCTCAAGGCCTCTGAACAGCATGGGCTGTTCCTTCCACCTGAAATATCTCTGCTCTCAGCAAGCTCCCACTTCAGGCCTCAATCCAGGCCTTTCCTTTCCCCTAAAAGAGGGCTTTCCTAAACCCCCAAAAGCTCCTCCCTTTCTCTTTCTCATTCTACACTCTTCCTTTAGAGAACTTATCCTAACTTATTACATATTTATTCTTTTTTTTTTGTCTAATATCCATCTCTTTCAACAGATGTTAGCCCTGAGAAGAAACCAATGTCTATATTTTACCGATCATTAGAGCACTGTCCCTGGCCAAAGTCGTTGCTCAAGAAACACTTGAATGAATGAATGAATGAATGAGTGTATGAATGAATGGTGAGTCTCCTTGGCTAGAAGACAGTGGAACGTGGGCACCCACAGAGAACGGGAGTCGGTACAGAGAGGGCAGCTTGGATCTGCAAAGACAAGGACCCTGGCCCAGCCCAGGACATGGCTCTGGTTGGAGGAGGCTGACAGTGGAGCGAACCCCCTCCACTGCTCTGTGGGTAGCGGGGTCAGGGTGCAGAGGGAATGGATGTGAAGGGCTGGGGTGGGCTCACATACCGGTGCGTGTGAGCGCGCATGTGTGGAAGGAGTGACACACGCGCTGGCTGCCGTGTGGAGAAGGGGGAGCCAGCCTCGTTGCTGCAGATTTGTATTCCTGCCGACTTTTATTTCAGGCCTTGTTTATTTCTCCTTAAAACGCGGCTGCTATGCCAAGAGTCGTACCCGAATTAGCTACGACTGTGTAATTTTACAGCTATTACCCGGGTGTTTCTGTGACTTGGGTAATAACTAGGGAAATATAAACAAACAACAGCAAAGGCAGTTTAGCAAGGAGGCCTCTGAGCTCGGTGTCTCTGTTTTGAAGTGGAACAAGTCCCATCTCTCCCCTGTTCCCATTCCCACCACCCACCTCTGAGTCACATCAGGCCCAGTAACCTGGGGCCACCAAGGGATTGGAAGGCCCAAGGGCCCCAGAGCTCCAGCTGTGAAATCCTCCTCTCGTTGCCCCTCCCCCGGGAAAACAGGCCCATCCCCAGAGGCACAGTCCCTCCTACCCACAGCCAAGACCCCCTCACGCTCCTCCTCCACAAAGGCAAACAAAGGCTGGCCTAATTCTGTGATATTTCCCTTTTCTGGTGGCTAATGGCACCAGAGCGTGTGTGACATTTCGCTCTCTCTCCTCTATTATTCCTGCTTATTATCTGGCTGCTGCCAGAGGCTCTGGGCTGAGGCTGGCACTGGCACCCGCCCCACCCTATCCCTCCTCCTCTTTGCCTCTGTCCCTTTTACTCTCCCTCACAGTAACTCTGTCGTCTCCTCCCAAAAGGGACAAAGCTTGTCCCTCATCCTCCAGGCCCCGTCTGAGGGAAATGGGGCCCAGCAGAGGTCTGTAATGGGACACCATTGGCCTCGGGCACCCAAGATGGGGGCAGGTCCTTAGGACCCCGCATCTCACCTTGGCTCCAATGCAGCCTCACAGAAGCCTCTGGTGTATCCCTCCCTCCTCCGTGCCTCAGTTTCCCTCTATCTGTGCTATGAAGAGGTGAGACTTGATCCCAAAGGCTCTTCCTGCTCTAGTATTGAAAGTGAACCCCTAAAGGCTTGAGGGATGTGTAGTGATGGCAAAGCCATTGAGGGGTTTTATGAGGCTGTGGGGAGCCTAGGCTGTGGGATTTGCAGCAAGAGGGGTGGGCTTGGGCCAGGAGTCAAGGCAAAGCCAGAGAGCGGGGGCAGAGGAGAAAAAGCTGGAGATCCCTGTGTGGGTAGTTGGCCTCCATTTCAACACACACAGTCTTTGGAAATGCTAACTTTGTTTTTCTTCCAAATAATCTTCATTTTTAAAAAAAATTACAAGAAAGAAAGCAAAAAACATCAAACTCCCTCTTGTCTCCCCTAGAGGCAACCCCTGTGAATGCTTTGCTGTGTCTCATTGCCAGCTTTTTCCGAGATGTCCCTGTCCCTGTTCTATATATTCTTATACAAAGATTGTTCTAAAAAAAAAAAAAAAATTGTGTCGTAGCATACACATTGATCAGACACTTGCTTTTTTCCCTCACTAGTATATCATGGACATCTTCCAGGTGGGTACACAAAGATCAATCTAATTTTTTTTTTTTTTGAGATGGAGTCTTGCTCTGTTGCCCAGGCTAGAGTGCAGTGGCACGATCTCGGCTCACTGCAAGCTCTGCCTCCCAGGTTCATGCCATTCTCCTGCCTCAGCCTCTCAAGTAGCTGGGACTACAGGTGCTGGTCACCACACCCAGATAATTTTTTTGTATTTTTAGTAGAGACGGGGTTTCACTGTGTTAGCCAGGATGGTCTCGATCTCTGACCTCGTGATCCGCCTGCCTCGGCCTCCCAAAGTGCTGGGATTACAGGTGTGAGCCACAGCGCCCGGACGGATCAATCTCATTTTTAAATGGCCACAGGGTGTTCCATCATACTGCAGGACCACCAGCCCCACACGGAGGGACATCTGGGCTATCTTCAGTTTGGGGCTGTATCTGTTTTCTGGCAGTATAAATAATGGTTACCTGACAACTCAAAGCTTAGCATCTTAAAGCAAGCGTTTATTATGTTCGCAAGTCTCCAAGTCATCTGGGCAGCCGCAGGCTGGGCTGGGCTGGGCTGACTCCCAGGTGGGCTTCCTCACAAGTTTGTGGTCAGCACGAGGATTGACCGAGATTGCTGGTCTAGGATGGCCTCACCTGGGATGACCCACTTCTTTTCCTCATGGTCTCTCATCCTACAGCGGGCCAGCTTGAGCTTGTCCTCATAAATCCATGGAGTAGAAATGAGAGTTCAGAAAGAAACCCTCACATTATGATCAATTGATTTTCAACAAGAGAGCCAGGACCATTCAATGGGAGAAATAACAGTCTTTTTGACAAATGATGCTGGGACAACAGGCAAAAGAATGAAGCTGGGCCCCCTTCCTTGTGACATACACAAAAATGATCTCAACATGGGTCAGAGACCTAAATATCAGGGCTGAGGCTAGGGAAGGCCAGGTTGCTGGGGCCAGAGGTGGGAGAGAGTTGGATTAGCCCCTAATAAGGTCCTCTGGGTCTTCTACCGTGATTGCCATGATTACTTTTTCCTTGGACTTTTGAGGTTGGCAGTACTCCCCCTACTGAGGAGGTCAGTAACAGATCCTGGGGTGAATCAGTTGACACAAGAAGGCTCTGCAAAGATTTTTCATCCCTCTCCCAGTTTATCTGCTTTGGGGTTGGTGGGAGTGGGAATTGGTACAAACTTTGGGGGACAATTTCGCAGTTAATCGCACCATCCCTCAAGAATGCAAGAGCCTTAGCACCCCCTCATCTCTTCTTTGCCATCTACAGAAATATCAGCCTCATGGAATAGAATGGAGTCCCTCACAGAATTGCTTGTAACCCCCTCTTTGTAGATCAATCACGAAAGTGGCTCCACAGCTCCCTGTATCTACCCCTTTCCAATGCGACTTTGCAGCTCAGTCCATTAAGAGGTGGAGTCAGTTTCTCCATCCCTTGAATCTGGACTGGCTTTGGCCACTGAATGTGGTGGCAGTGACTCTGAGCCAGTCCCAAGCATACACCTGAAGAGTTTCTGTATACTGCCACTGGCTCTCTTGGAAGCCTGGTCAGGATCTGCTATGAACACTTGCCAACCTCAAAAGTCAAGGAAAAAATAATCATGACAATCACTGTAGAAGACCCAGGGGGCCTAAACAGGGGCTAACCCAACTCTCTCCCGCCTCTGGCCCCAACAGACTGGCCTTCCCCAGCCTCAGTCCTGAAATTTAGGGCTCTATCCCCATGGATATTATGAACAATATAACAAAGGGGTGTACACCCTTTGCGATATTGAGAGAAATATCATCACCCCCCCCAAATATTATGAACAATATCACAAGGGGGTGTATTGGGAGTAATATCATTCTCTCCCACCCTGGATATTATGAACAATATCACCAAGGGTGTACACACAGGGTGTTTATGATATTGAAAGTAGTATCATCTCCCCTGCTGAATATTACAAAAAAGATCACAGTGGGGGTGTACACCCCTTGTGATATTGAGAGTAATATCATCCTCTCTCCCCCTGGATATTACAAACAATATAACAGTGGAATGTACTTACCCTGTGATATTGGAAGTCGTATCATCCTCTCCCCCCCGGATATTATAAAGAATATCACAGAAAAGTGTACACCACCTGCGATATTGGGAATACTATTGTCTTCTCCCCTGGGATATTAGGAACAATACCACAAGGGGGTGTACACCCCTTGTGATATTGGGAGTAATATCATCCTCTTTTCCCCTGGATATTATGAACAATTTCACAGAAGAAATTACACCCCCTGCGATATTGGGAGCAATATTATCTTCTCCCCCCACCGAATAGTACGAACAATATCACAGGGGGCTGTACACCTTCTGCGATGTTGAAAGTAATATCATCATCTCCTCCCCAGATATTAAGAAAAGTATCATAAAGGTATGTACACCCCTTCTGATGCTGGGAGTAATGTCGTCCTCTCCTCCGCTGGATATTACGAACCATATCACAAAGGGGTGTATACTCCCTGCGATATTGAAAGTAATATTTTCTCTCCCGCTGGATGTTACGAACAATATCACAGGGGGGTGTACACCCCCTGCGATATTGGGAGTAATGTCATCCTCTTTCCCACTGGATATGCAAACAATATCACAGGGAAGTGTGCACTCCCTGCGGTATTGAGGGTAATATCATCTTCTCATTCCCTGGATATTACAAACAATATCACAGAAGGGTGTATGCACCCTGCGATATTGGGAGTAATATCACTCTCCCTTGATATTATGAATAATATCACAGGGCATTGTACACCCACTACGATATTTGGAGTAATATCATCCTCTGTCTCCCTAGATGTTAAGAACAATATCATAGGAGGGTGTATGCCCCCTTCGATAATGGGAGTAATATCATCTTCTCCCTTCCCTGAATATTATGAACAATATTACAGGTGGGCGAACACCCCCTGCGATATTGAAAATAATATTAACCTCTCCTCCCCAGATATAATGAACAGTATCACAGGAGTGTGTACACTGCCTGCGATATTGAGAGTAATATCATCTTATTCCCCCTTGGATATTACAAACTATATCACAGGGGTGTGTACATCCCCTGTGATATTTGGAGTAATATCATCCTCTTTCCCCCTGGATGTTATGAACAATACTACAGGAGGGTGTACACCCCCTGCGATATTGGGAGTAATATCATCCTCTCCCCACCTTGATATTATCAAAAATATTTAAAAGGGTGTACACAGAGGTTGTTTATAATATTAAGAGTAATATCATCTCACACCCCTGGATATTACAAACGATATCACAGGGGGGTTTGCACCCCCTGCGATATTGGGAGTAATATCATTCTCTCCCCACTTGGATGTTACCAACAGTATCACGGAAAGGAGTACTCCCCCTACAATATGAGGAGTAATATCATCCTCTCCCTCGCTGAATATTACAAACAATATCACATGGGGGGTGTACACCCTCTGCGATATTGGGTGTAATATCATCCTCTCCCCCTCTGGATATTACAAACAATATCACAGAGGGTGTACACTCAGGGTATTTATGATATTGGGAGTAATAGCATCTGTTCTTCTGGATATTATGAACAACAGTAATACGGGGAGTAATATCATCCTCTCCCTCCCTGGATATTACAAAAAATATCACAGCAAGGTGTACACCCCCTGTGATGTAAGGAGCAACATCATCCTCTCCTGGCCTGGATATTACAAACACTATGGCAGGGGGTGTACACTCACTTATGATATTGTTTGTGGTATTCAGTGGGGGGAGAGGGTGACATTACTCCCAATATCGCAGGAGGTGTACACTCCTCTGTGTATTATGGAGAGTAGCATCATTTTCTCTCCCCCTGAATATTACGGACCATATCGCAGGGGGGTATGTACACTTCCTGCTATATGGGGAGTAACATTATCCTCTCCCCTTCTAAATGCTAAGAACAGTAACGCAAGGGGTATCTCAGGTGTACACCCCTTTTTAGATGGGAAGTAATATCATCTTCTTCCTCCCTAAATGTTACAGACAATATCACAGGGGGTTGTACACCCCCTGCGATATGGGGAGTAATATCATCCTCTCCCCGCCTGGATGTTATGGACAATATCACAGGGGAGTGTACATGCCCTCCAATATGGGAAGTAATATCATCCTCTCACCTCCTGGATGTTACAGAGAATATCATAGGGGAGTATACACCCCCTGCGATATGGGGAGTAATATCATCCTCTCCCCGCCTGGATGTTATGGACAATATCACAGGGGAGTGTACATGCCCTCCAATAGGGGAAGTAATATCATCCTCTCACCTCCTGGATGTTACAGAGAATATCATAGGGGAGTATACACCCCCTGCGATATGGGGAGTAATATCCTCTCCCCATGGATGTTACAGACAATATCACAAAGGGGTGTACACTCCCTGTGACATGGGGAGTAACATCGTCCTCTCCCCCCTTGATATTATGGACAATATCGCAGCAGGGTGTACACACCCTGCAATATGGGGAGAATCATCCTCTTCTTCTCCCCTTGATGTTACAGACAATATTGCAGAAAAGTGTACACATACTGCGATATGGGGAGTAACATCATTCTGTTTCCCGCTGGATATTACGAACAGTATCACAAGGGGGTGTACTTTTTCTGAGATAAGGGGATTAACATCATCCTCTCTTTCTCTGGATATTACAGACAATATCACAGGGGGGTATACACCTTCTGCGATATGGGGAGTAATATCGTACTTCCCCACCCTGGATATTAGGGACAATATCAGAGGGAGTTGTACACCCTTTGCGATATGGGGAGTAATATCATTCTCTCCCCTTCTGGATATTATGGATAGTATCATAGGGGGGTATAAACCCCCTTGGATGTGGGGAGTAATATCATCCTTTCTCCCCTATTATGGACAATATCACAGGGAAGTGTTCATTCCCTTTGATATAAGAAGTAATATCATCCTCTTCCTCCCAGGATATTATGGACAATATCACAGTGGTGTGTACACCTCCTGCAATGTAAGGAATAATATCATTCTCTCCCCCCTTGATATTACGGACAATATCGCAGGGGCTGTACACCCGCTTATGATATTGTTCGTAGTATTCAGCAGGGGGAGAGGGTGATATTACTCCCAATATCGCAGGGGATATACACCCCCCTGTGATATTGTTCCTAATATCCAGGGAGGAAGAGGATGATACTACTCCCAGTTACGAAAAGGATATACACTTCTCTGTGATATTGCCCGTAATACCCAGGGATATTACGGACAATATTGCAGAAAAGTGTACGCCCCCTGTGATATGGGGAATAATATCATCCTCTCCCCCCGCTGGATATTATGAACAATATCACAGGGGGTGTATACGCCCCGCCAGGAGTTTTACACCTCCTTTGAGGTGGAAAGTAGTATCATCATCCCCCCACCCTGGATATTACGGACAATGTCACAAGCGGGTTTACATCCCCTGGGATATGAGGAGTAACATCATCCTCTCCCCGCTGCATATTGCAGACAACAGCACAGGGGGGTGTACACCCCCTGCAATATAAGGATTAATATCCTCCGGTCCCCCTCCCTTGGATATTACAAACAATATCATTGGAAAGTGTACACCCCCTGCAATATGAGGAGTAATAACATCCTCTCCCTCCCTGGATATTATGAACAATATCATAGGGGGTGTACACGCCCCGCCAGGTGGGGAGTAATATCACTGTCTGCCCCCCTGGATATTATCAACCATATCACTCGGAGATGTAGACCCCCTGCAATTTCGGGACTTATATCACCCTCTCCTCTCCTGGATATTACGAACCATATCACAAGGGGGTGTACACCTCCCTCGATATGGAAAGTAATATTACCCTCTCTTCCCCAGGACATTACAAACCCCCCGCGATATGGGAAGTAATGTCACTCTCTCCCCCGCTGGATATTATGAAATATTATAGACCATATCACAGGAGAATGTACACCCCCTGCCCTATGGGGAGTGATAGCACCCTCTCCCCCATTGGATATTATGGACCATATCACAGGGGGGTGTACACCCCCCGCCATATGTGAAATAATATCACTTCTCCCCTAAGGATATTACAAACCGTATCAGAGGGGGATGTACACCCCGCACTATATGGAGAGGAATATCACCCTCCCTCCCCCTGGATATTACATACCATATCACAGGGGGGTAGGCACTCCCCTCCATATGGGGAGTTACATCACCCGCCCCCTACGCTGGGATATATGGACCATATCACAGGGGTTTGTACACCCCTGCCATGTGGGGAGTAATATCACCCACCTCCCTCTTGGATATTACAAACCATATCACAGGGGGGTGTTCATTCCCCACCATATGGAGAATAATTCACCTTCCCACTGTCTGGATATGGCGGGCCACATCATGGGGGTGTACAACCCACGCCATATGGGGAGTAATATCACTCTCCCCCCGGATATTATGGACCGTATCCCAGTTGGTGTACACCCCCACCATATGGGTAGTAATAATCACGCTCCCCTCAGATATTATGGACCATATCACAGGGGGGTGTACATGTACTGCCAAATGGAGAGTAATATCACCCTTTCTCCCCTGGATATTATGGACCATATCACAGGGGAGTGTACACCTTCTGCCATATGGGGAGTTATATTACCATCCATCCTCCCCCCCGATATTACAGACGATATCACAGGGGGGTGTACAGCCCCGCCATGTAAGGAGTAATATCACCATCACCTTCTGTATATGATGCACCATATCACAAGTGGGTATACACCTCCCGCCTGGAGGTGTATATAATATCACCCTCCTCCCTGCTGGGTATTACGGACCATATCACAGGGGGGTGTACGCTTCCTGACATATGGGGAGTAATATCGCCCTCCCCCTCGCCCCAGATATTACTGTTTCTACAGTTTTGCCTTTACAAGAATGTCATATAGTATGTTATTCCTCAGATTGGCTTCTTTCACTTAGTAATATGCATTTAACACTCCTTCGTGTCTTTTCATGGCTTTATCACTCACTTATTTTGGGTGCTGAAAAATATCATTGTTGGATGTACAATGCACCTACTGAAGGACATCTTAGTTGCTTCCAAGTTATGTCAATGATAAAGAAAGCTGCTATAAACATTCATGTGTAGGTTTTCATGTGGACATAGACTTTCAGTTTATTGGGGGTAAATACCAAAGAGCAGGATTGCTGAATTGCATGTATAGTTTTTTAAGAAACTGCCAAACTGTCTTCCAGAATGGCTATACCATTTTGCCTTCCCAGTTTTCCCTTTCATTTTTATATAAATTTTAGGATCATCTTGTCAGTGTCTGCAAAAAAGCCATCTGAGATTTTGAAAGAGATTGCATTGAATCTGTACATCAGTTTAAGGAGTTCTGCACTCCTGACAATATTGTCTTCCAGTCCATGAACATAGGATGTCTTTCCATTTATTTCAGTCTTCTCTACATTTCTTTGAGAATGTTTTGTAGTTTCTAGTGTATAAGTTTTACGCACCCTTGATTAAGTTTATTCCTCTTTTATTCTTTTTGAAGCAGTAAATGGAATTGTTTTTTAGATTGTTTTGTTCCTTGCTAATGTATAGAAAGACAGTTGCTTTGTATCTGTTGATTTGTATATGTTGATCTTGAACCCCATGCTCTTGATTATTTAGTCCAATATTTCCCAAATATATGTGACCAGGAGAACCCTTGTTTTAAGTAACATTGATTAACATTTCCCAGAACTAACGTTCCTCCGGAAACTGTGAGTGAATGTTAATCCAGTCCTACACAATTGCCTTGTACTTCCCCTAGTGGTCTATGTGGCCTCTGGTTTTCAGGCCTTTGCTCATGCTGACCCTCTACAAGGAATGTCCTCCCCACCCAGTCTACTTGGAAACTCCTACATCTACTTCTGATGCCCAGTCAAGTCTCTCCCGCTCTGTGCCTCCTTCCCTGATGCCCACCTCCCCGCCCTACTCTTGAACCACCATAAAACGCCACTTCATATGCTGGCTCATCCTTGTCTGTTTACATATCTGCCTCCCTCTTGGGGCTGTGAGCACCTTGAGGACCAGGCTGAGAGCAGGCAGCAATGTGTCTGTGGCATAAATAATTGAAGGAATGACAAGAGGAGGGAGGCAGGTAGAGAGCCTCCGTCTGCTCCCTCTCCATCTTCCTCTGCCTCTTGTTCTCTCCCACCTGCTTTGCCTTCTTGGCTTGCTCTTGGTCCACAGACTCCTTGCAGGGCCTAGTACAGTCCTGGGTCTGGTCCTGCTCAGCTCAGCATATTTGTTTAAATTTATACTCAGGACTAAACATCCAGTCACCCTTTAGCTTGATGTCGCCTGTCCTTCCAGTCAGCCCTGCTCCAGTCAGAGGAAGGAACTTACTGTGGGGGGTGGTGGGGGGTGTGCTTAAAAGGTTTGCTCTCCCATGACCAGCAAAGTAGAAGACCTAGGAATTTGATTCTATTCTCGTTTGCTTCTCTGAGTCTGTCCATGCCCACTGTCTGCCAGTGTCAACCTGGCCCAGCTCCGAGAGTCCAGAGGAACATGTAGGACATGACAAGTTGACCCCTGCATCTATCAGAGATGGCATTCAATGGGCCTAAGACACAGGGGGCAAGTAATGTGCTGGCCACACACCTCCTACACAACTCTCATGGTATATGAGTGCCAAAAGCCCTCTCTGGGTTGCTTTGGGAACCAGCGGGGTGAAGTCAGGCCATCTGGCCACTGACCACACCCTCCATTCCAGCCAGGCCAGGCCCCTCCCTACCCCATCTCCATCCTTCAAGGACCCTTCTCCTGGAGCCTGCCCAGATGAGCTACGCCTGTGCCATTCACAGCCCCTCTGTCCACCCTGGCTTGCAAGCTCCCAGAAGACAGAGTTTAGCTTCCTGCAGCCTAATCTTGAGCCTGGCCTCTACGCTGGGCACACTGGAACATTTAAGGGTTCCTGGTGGGATTTGATAGTCCCATCACTGCACACAGCAAATGACAAAAGACATTGTTTAGTGTGTCAGATAGTAAAGGCTTTATACTGTACTCATAATCTCATTTTACCCCCATTCCCATATGTGGCTGATACTGCTATTATCTCATTTTACAGAAAAAGAGATGGCAGCTCAGCCCTTGGAAGTCATGTGCCTAAAGTCTCACAGCCACAACTCACATATGGAGTGCCTCTCTTAACCGTAGTGTCACATTGCCTTTGGGTGGCTGTTTCAAGCCCAGAGTGCAATGGACTAACACTGACCATCATGAAGGACCAGTCTCAGGAGGTACTCAAGGAGGATGGCTTAAAGGGTCAGTTAAGCAGCACGATCTCTCTAGGTTTCCCCGCCCTTGAACTCCTATGATCCTAGCACACAGTAGGTGCTCAGTAAATGTTAACCAGTGAGTGATGAATGGAACCTGAGGGTCTGAGGCTACACGGTCTGTTGCAAGCCCGGGACGAAGATGTGGCACCGGCGGTGTAGGGAGGGTGGAATGCTGGCCCAGGGCAGCTGTGCCCTTGCTGGCCTTATCAGGAAGGACACTGGGCCCCTGTGCCACCTTCCCAAATCCTGCCCCCAGCCTGCCACCCGGGGAGTTTGGCAGCCACCAAGGCTGGCCTCACTATCTCTCTGTGCTCCTTGGGAGGGAAGCCTCTATCAGCAAACGCCGCATTTGAAAGCCCTAATTGTCAAGCATGGTCCCATCAAAGCAGCCGAAAGCCAGGCCACCCCCATCCCTCATGGCCCAGCAGGCTCAACTGGCTCCCCACGATGGCTGGCGGGTGTATATTTTAAAATATCTAAATGCAGCTGAAAATAAAAATTATTTACACTCCCCAACCCAACTGGCAGGTCGCTTGCAAGTGCACATTGACTGTGTCTCTCCCTCCCCATCTCTCCCTCGCTGATAAAGGGCCATAAACAAGGCTGACACATTTATAATAACCTTTTTCTTTCTCTCCTTCCTCCCTCTCCTGGGCTCCCAACTTGGCCTCTCACTCACAAGCTATGAGGGATAATTTTTTATTATTCTGCCATTAGCAGAGAATAGAGCGTTTGATGGGGGGAATAAAACGTCAAATCATTTAGAAAGAGAGGGTGAAAAAATAAGCCAGCAACTTCTATTTTACCATGTCAGCAGCGGCTGTTGGGATGTCACCAGCACATACAGGGTCTGGAAATGTCTTTTCCGATATCTCCCCCTCCCCCGCCTCCTTTTTATTTCCTACTTTCTTTCCCAAGAGGTGGGAGCTGAGTCCACGGGATTGGAGGTGGGGGTTGGGGGGACTGGTTGTGTTTTTCTGCCAGGTTGCAGAGGGAACCTGGGCCCAAGTGGAAGGTGGTGAGGAATTTATCCGGACATGAAGAGGAGCTCTGCTGAGTTTCTGCCCCGCGGGGTCTGGGCATGTCTGGGAGCAGGTGTGGACGCTGCAGTGTGCAAGCCTCTGTTTATATGGGGAGATGCGAGGGCAACCGGGGGGCTCTGGAACAGCTTGGCATCATGGTACATGCTGGGGGTGCTGAGTGCAGAGCCTGGAGGCTCTGGTACATGGTACATGGTGGAGGTGTTGTGTGCTGATGGCACACAGGCTGGAATCCCAGAAGCAGGTGCCAAAACACAGCAGAGTGGGGGTGAGGGGCCTGTCTGTGGCTCTCCATAGACCTGCCTGGCAGAACCTTGGTATGGTGGGTAGGAAGTGGGGAACTAGGGGTAAAAGGGACATGGGATCTGCCTTCCCAGTGGGTGTGGACAGAAGGGTGTGGTGAGGCTCCCCTCTATACAAAAGGGGCCTTTCCGAAGAACCTGGATTCATAAGTCCACAGAGGTCCTGTGGCTTTCAGAGCCTGCTCAGGGACCTTTCTAAGGCATTTTCTTCTTGAGCTGCAGCATGAAGCAAGCCCTCTTCTTCCCTAGATGGCTGGCAGGAGCCTGCTCTTCCTGCCCTGCCGAGGGACTGAAATCCATCAGGACCTGCCCATGACCTGGCTGCTGCCTGCACCCCAGGGCCCCTCAAGCACTGATGGAGACCTGGCTGGGTCTCCCTGAGTGTGCCCTCTCTGGGGTGTGACAGTGAAGGAGAAGAGGCTGACCTTCCCACTGGAGGAGGTGTCCCCCACCGTCTAACCAGGGCTCCCAGGTGGGACACCAAAGGCCAAAACTGCTCTCACCAAGGGTGGGATGCAGGCTTCACATCAGGTGCTGTGCAGGCCCCAGGCTGGAGGTCAAAGGGCTTCATGGAGAAGCCTAGTGGATTTGGGCTGCAGAGAGGAGGGGCAGGGAGGGGTTCACAGCCCTCACCTCACTACCCCAGAATGCGGTGCCCATACTGTGGTCATCCTAGATGTGTACGTTTAGCATGACATTTTTCAGCAGACCGGCAGAAAAGTGTCTGGAGGAAGGAGTGCCTTTGCTGATTCTTACAAGGGCTATCCTATGGCCTAGCACCAGTGCTGCAGGCGCTCCAGGCAGGGCCACTATGTGAGCCCAGAGTAGAGGCAGGACTCAGAGGAGCCCAGGGCCCAAAAGGGAAGAGTGTCTCGGTCCTGCTGGAGTGAAGGCCCAGCTGGGGCAGGGTTTGGAGGCCTTGCACGCACGCTCTCGAGGCCCACACATGTGTGCACACACACATGGGTGCAGTGAGACACATAATAGCCAAGGTGGCCACAGGGAGGTGAAGTGGTCACTGTACCTACTCTGCTCTAGCTCCCCATGTGCAAGGCTGTCCTGTCATTGCAGAACTGGCCAACCCCCATTTAGCCAGCAGAACAGTGGCCCCACTGGACTTCAGCTGCCAGGAAGTGGCCAGTAGGCGACTCCTGATCCAAGGACAGCTGCCATTCCCTTGGCAGTTGGAGCCCCAATGATGGGTCTGGCTTCACTGTCCATTGGAAGTGGAGGACGTGACATTCGTGACGGACTCTCCATTGCCTGGATGGCCACAAAGAGGAGACTCGGCCTCCCCTGCCCCCTCCCCACCCTTGCTGTACAATATTCTTTCTTCTCACCATCAAAGGGACATCTGTCTCTCTGTGGGAGGGAGACCAGCATCCTGGGAACACTCAGCTTTGATGTCCAGCTCAGCTGACTTGGCCAGGCCAGCAGCAGCCCTTCCTCCCTCCCCACTGCCCCAGGCTGCGGGCCCCTCCCAACATGCTCCCTCACACACTGTCCATCTAGATCCCTCCTCTGAGCCCCCTTCCACTCTCATCTCCACATCTGTCCCTCTCTGCTCCCTCCTCAGCCCTAGTCCCCAGGATCAGCCCTGGTCAGGAAGTTCCACCTCTACCAGCCCTTGATCTGGATAGGGGGCTCCAGGGGGTTTATCCTTGTGCGCACTGCCCAAGGGCTGGCTCTACCCCAACCCAAGTCCTCCACCAGGCTCATTTCCCCATCATCTCACTGTGCTTTATGCACGTGTGTGTGTGTGTGTGTGTGTGTAGGGGTGAGTGTGCGCACATGTGTGTTATCTGCTGGCCTTTGACCCCCAGGACAGGGAGACGCCTGGAAGTCAGAGCCTGGGTCCCTCTCCTCTGCCCTCAGGCCGGTCCCCGCAGTGGAAAGCCCGCTTTGCTTTCTTGCTGTGCCCCAGCAGGGTGGGCCAAGGCTAGGCACCAGTGAATGAATAATTGGGACCTGGGGAAGCAGGTGGAGAAAAGTGGGTGTTATAGCTGAGAGGACCTCCTGGAAGCTGGAAATGGGACTTAGGGAGAGAGAAAACCACAAGAGGGCCTCAGTCCAGGCCCCAGGACCCCCCAAGTGGAGGCAGCTGGCCCATCAGGAGCATGAGATCAAGGCAGTGGGGATAGGAGGACTGGGCTGACCTGTCTGTCGTTTCTGCATCATCTCTCCCGTGAGGCAGCAGGAGGCAGCAGGCCTTGAGCAGAGCTGACAGAGGGTCTGGAGAAGCAGGCAGTCACTTGAAGGGCAGTGGGCCTCAGGAGGACAGGCCCAGGCTCCCTGAGATGGACCTGAAACTAGTTTCACTCTGAGTCAAGGATGGGCAACCTCCCCGGAGACCTTTCTTTCTCGGTTGCCGGATGCAAATCTTTCCCTGAACCTCTGTCCCCTGTCTCTCTGTTTCTCTTTCTAGGCAATAGGACCCGGCTCCTTCCAGCAAGGGGGTTGGAGTGAGAGAGTTGTGCAGGGTCTGGGATGGGGGACAGAGGCCGGAGGAGGAAGGGCCACCCTAATGACCTATGCTCTGGAGATGCCAGGCTTTGTTAAGAGAAGTAGGGCACCAGAGGGAGGGAAGCAATGGGTCCCATGTTCTGGGTTCATCCAGGACAGTCTAGGAGGGGCAGTGGGAGGGGACAGGCTGCCGAGAGGGCAGTGGGTGGTCTCTGCACATGTCTAGGGCAACTGTGGGCTGTGAAGGGTCAAGGATGCTGAGTAAGGAGCCTTGATGATCACGGGAACGAGGGCATGCATCTCTCTCTCTCTCTCACACACACGCACACACACAAATACACACATACACACACACAAATACACACATACACACACACAAATACACACATGCACACACACAAATACACACATACACACACAAATAGACACACATGCACACATATACACACATGTGCACACACATGCACACACACATGCACACACATATGCCTACTGCCTACACACACCCTACACAATACCACACAGTTGTGACCACTGCTGTCACAACACATACACACATATACACATACACATATCATATGTACATGCAAAGTCAGACATGTTACACATACACACCATAGCCACAGCCATAGACACATACACATTTGCTCATACATGCACACAGATACACATGGGTACATATGCATGGTCATATTTGCATGCCGTACATTTAACAGCCATACAACACACTATGCATACACACATGTACACACAGACATACCAGAAGTACACACAGCCCCTACCTGCTCCCTAGGCTCTGGCAGCAAAAGCTCTCACCTCCTTGCCTTTGCCTACCAAATCCTCACCATTCACGCGCCCTAAAGCAGACAGAACCCTCTCTTCTCCCCTCTAACCCCTTCAGTTTGCTCACAGACCATCCTGTCTCAGCCAGGTTCCCTCCCTTCCCCTCTGAATTCCATCCTTACACACCAGGCACTGCTTTGCCCCAGGCTACCCTGTCCAGCCCTACTGGCTTCCCTTTTTTTTAAGCCTGAGGACGACAGTGGACAGGGCAGAGCATGGAGGGGTGCAGACAGCAAGGGGAGGAGCAAGGTTGTTCTTGTATTTTTATAAACGAGGCCCCCGAGGATCCCACTTGGTGAAATGGGCCTTTTGTCTATACTTAACCCAGGTCAGGCTTCTTTCAACTGCAGGGAAAACCCATCACCCCACACCCCACAGTGTGAGGGCCAGATCCTCTCCAGGGAGGAACAGCAGGCCGTAGCCCTGGGCCTTGTGGATAGAGAGGGCCGGAAAAGGTGGAGATTGTGGTGGAGGGGTTGGGGGAAGCTCCCGGTACCCGGCAGTGCCAGGGGCTGGGCCAGGTCAGCCAGGGCCTCAGGGGCCGTGGGCCTGAGCAACATCCTGAATAGAGCAGTACAGATGCATCATTTGGGAATCTAAGACTGAGCCACGCCCCACGTGACCTCATGCCCTCCCTGGGCCTTGGGATCCTCTTTTGAGGACAAGAGCAGGCAGTGGTATGGCTTTGGGATGCCAGTGCTCAGAGGTCCCCAGTTCCCATGGCCCAGGCACAGCAGCCCCAGCTGGTTCTCCCCCATGGTAGGAGCTCCCGGTACCTGTGAATGGGCCTCCCTCAGGCAGGCCACATGGGCAGTCAATGGGGTAGGGAGGCCATAAATCCTGGCTCAGGAAACCTGCCCCGCCTGGCTCCGAGACAGCCACTTAATTTAACCACTGCTGTCACAACAGCTTTGTGGGCCTGCTCGCCTGGGCCTATGGGATTTACGGCCCTTCTCATGCCTCAAGTACTGGTGGAATGCCCGACCCCACCCAGCCCCGGACAGACCCAGGGTTAGAGCAAGAAGCCCCGCCAGTGAGGGTGCCACAGACAAGAGCAGCCCCTCTGTCCTCTCCCTGGGCAGCTCCATCATCTCACCTGACTCTGAAACACATGGCTTTTGCTAACAGGGCAGGACTGAGGGCTAAGGCAGGGGTGTGGACAGATGGCTGTGCCAGGTTTCTACCCTGAGATGCAGTGGCAGGGAGGGAGGCTCCCTTATCTCCTCTGAGGATCCCAAGTGGGCCTGTCCTCCCCCACCCCTCCTGCCTCTCCGCTTTAATAGGGACCTCTTCAGAGGCGGGCAGTGGACCCCAGCTCACACCAGGTCAGGGGCTGGGAGTTCATTGACTGTGCTGCCGGCCTCAGCCCCACAGCTGCCTCCTCCAGCATCCAAATGAAGTTCTGCTAGGTCTGGTAATCAGGCTGGATTACCTGGGTAATCCTCCCCATCCTGAGGCTCCCTGCCAGCTTCTAAATGAGGAATGATGATGTCTCCTGACCTTGGGGGCCACAGTAGAGCGAGCAGGAATACTGATGCCTTGCCCATCCCTCCCCAAAGCCACACAGACTCCGTGCTGGGCTCCTTGCCACACCCCACCCTCCCAAGTGGAGCCTCAAGAGGTCCTACCACCTGTGCTGCTCCTGATGCTGGTTTCATGTCCCAGAATAATGGAATTCCTTACAACGAGTACCAGCCACGGAGCTGGGCCATGCAGCGTTTCTCTGTGGAACTGGGCAAGCCAGGGTTTAAATTCCAGCTCTGTTCTTCCCTTACTGTGCAAGCTTGGGTAAGATACTCAGCCTCTCTGAGCCTGTTTTCTCATTGTGAAATGGTGACCTATAAGATTGCTAGAAAGATTCTGAGAGGCAAGACTCCTAAATCCTGCAGCCAGGGACGGGCACATTGCAGGTACCCAGTGGACCCCACTCCCTTTCTGAAGTCTCAGAGGGTCTAGAAAGCAGCTGTGCTTTGCCCCCACTTCCCTCCTCTAGCCAGAGGGGCAGGATGGGCACTGTCACTTGCTCTCCAGAGGCAGCCCTCCTGGCTTGGATAGTAGAAACCGGGTGGAGCTGAGGCTGCTGCCAGGGCCTCCTCTCTGACCCAGCTGGGTGGGCTCAGAGTCTGGAGGCCTCCAGGAAGCCAAGCTCCTCCTGGCCTCTTGCTGTCCACCCTACTCCCAACCCCTGCCGCTGAGCAGGCCAAGCTGGCCTCAACAACTAGGCTGGTCCAAAAGAGGCCTCCTGGCACACCAAGGCCACCCCATCCAGCCTCCTCCAGCCCCAAACCCCACCCCAGCAATCCCAAGAGTACCCAAGATTGAGAATCTGAGTCAGTGTGGCTGCCAGAGACCCAGCCAAGCCCCTGCGGTGCCCCCAGGAGGCCAGGACACAGAGCAATGGCCCTCAGACCTGACCCCATGTGAGCTGGTGAGGCTGCTATCTATCCTGCCAGAGGGGGAGCTCCTGGCATGGGGACCTGGCTCTCTCAGCCAACCTCCCCATCTGTCCCTTGGATCCACGCCCCGAACCACTTCTCCCCATGTGCCTAGGCCTCTGCCGGCTGCTATGAGATACTGTGGAAGGAGTGGGCAGTCCCTGTCCTGTACCCTGGCGTGGGGGCGGCCTCCTCATCCCTGAGCAAGTGCAGGCCACAGTCGTTAGGCAGCAGCAGGAGCGTGAGCCCCAGAACCAGCTTCCTGGAGGAGGCAAACGTGCAGTGAGAGAAGCAATGCTCCGAGACGGAGGGGTTCTGCCTCTGGTACCTCCCACCCTTAGGAAGCAGAACGCATTGGCTCCGTTTCACGGATGCCGCCACGCAGGCTTAGAGGGGGCAGGTAGTGTAGGGAAGGTCACAGGGCTGGTGAGGGACAGGATCAGGCCATCTGAAGCACAGTTGGAGCAAGGTCATGGGGCCAGCAGGGTGCCAGCTGAGGAAGGAACAAGGAGATAGCTGTGGGAGGAGCAGAGACGAGGCCTCGAACCCCCCGTGGTGGGGAAAGAGTGTGGGGTTGGACTTACCTTTCCCCCACCCTTCACACAGCCCAGACCAAGAAGGCTTGGGGAAGACCTAGGGTGACAGAAGGGCCCCGCACACGTGGTAATGGCTCCTCAAGGCCTGGTCTCTGCCTCCACCACTCTGGGAGGCTGGGAAGGAGAAGCGGCCCCCGCCCCTCTAATAGGTTCCTCTTTGATCATGTTTTTGTGACCTTTGTAAAAGGCAATTTAAATTCTAATTGTCCTGTGAGTACCAGAGGAATCAATTAGAGACAAGAGCCTGCTAATTGTGCAGGGGAGGTGAATGGGGGGCAGGAGGTGCCGGGAGGTATAGGCGTCCAGCGTCCCCACCGCCCGCCTGGCAGCCGGCACTCAGTCTCTCCTCCCTGGTCTGAGGGTGGAGGCTGTCAGGGTCCTGGGGCTGCAGTGCTGGGAGGAAGCTCCTGGGGCTAAGCAGAGAGCTGAGTGGGAAGTCCCCCAACCCCACAGGCTCTCCGCTCTGCCTCTAGGCCCTCCCATAGCAGTGACATCTTCCCTCCACCCCTTCTTCTGGCCCTGCCCACCCCTCCCACCCTCAGGAGGAAGGTGCCCTCCTTGCCCCTACTGGCACACCTTGCCCCCACTGGCACACCTATCCATGTACATGCCTGGATTCACACTCATCGCAGAGCTCTGGGATGCAGGACACACTCAGGATTAGTCCTGCTGTTCAGGGCTAGGCCTGGGGAAATGGTGGTCCCTGCCCCGCTCTCCCACACTGGAGCCCTGCCTGGTTCAAGCGCAAGTGACCACTGAGCACAGTGCCTCGGCCTGACCTTGAAGACCTCTATCAAGGCTCTTGCCCACACCCATGCCTGGCACAGGTCCCCTTAGCCAGGGAGCCCCCTGGGCCCCTGAGCCTCAGTCATACCTCTGCTCACAACATTGCCTGGCACAGAAAAACCTCAAGCCTTTCCAGTCCCACCCTTTCTGAGCCTCAATGATATCTATAAGATGAGGATGATAATTGTTATATTGTTATATATTACCCTCTTGTGAGGATTATATAATATGTGTAAAGTCCCCAGAGCAGGGCCTGGTACACAGTAGGGACTCAACAAACGTATTTGTTATGAACATCCAACATCCCCACAACGGAATCCATCTCACTCACATTCTCCCCAACACAGCACACGCAGTGTGTGTTAGGATGATCTCTTCACAGACAGTATACCCCCTGAGAGCAGGAATGTGGGGTTTTCTCTCTGTGTCACCAGCACCCAGCATGGAGTAGACAGCAATTAATTGCCCTTGAACTGTACTGATCTCCCAGAGCCTGAATACTGGCCTCACTGGGGTGTTGTGACCTTTACAGTGTCAGCTAAGCATGCATCAATAAGCAAAGTTATAGCAATGCCCAACCCTAAGAGAGCACTCACCACGTGCCAGGCACTAAGCACTTAATATAAGTGAACTCCATAAGGGGTAAGTGCTATTATCACCCCCACTTTCAGATGAGGAAACTAAGGCACAGAGACTTGAAGCAGCTTGCCCGTGATCACACAGCTGGGATGGGCAGAGTCAGGATTTGAATTCCAGGCAGTCTGGAACTCAGAGCTGGGAACTCCTAACCACCACCCCAGAACTCATTAAGGGAACTCTTCTGTCTGTGTGCAGTAGACCAAGTTGAGCTGAGCATGTCACAGGATGCAGTGATACAGGGACAGCAGTATACTGCTGGGCTCACCAGGGGAGGGCGTGTCAAGTGAGAAGAAAGAGAAGAGGGCTTAAGCCAAACCCCGAGATTCTTCAGGGATGGAAGGGGAGTACCCTGTCCCAAGAGGGCACAAGGAGGAGGAAACCCAGGAGCCAGTGCCACTGTAGGAAGCAGAGGACAGTAAATAGCTCCATGTAAAGACAATTCTGTCCTGAGGACCCAGACAGCTCGGTAGTAACTGATGAGCTTTTGCAAGCATGTGAAGCATCTGACGCCACAGTGATGACACCAGGATACTGCCGCTGGCTCCTTTAGGGTGGTTTTGAATCTTTTTTCTTTTCTTTCTTTTTTAATTTTTATTTTATTGTATTTTATTTTTAGACAGGGTCTCACTCTGTTGCCCAGGCTGAAGTTCAGTGGTGCAATCATGGCTCACTGCAACCTCCACCTCCTGGGCTCAAGCAATCCTCTCACCTCTACCTCCCGAGTAACTGGGACTATAGGCATGCACCACCAGGCCTGGCTAATTTTTGTAGAGACAGGGTTTCACCATGTTGCTCAGGCTGGTCTTGAAATCCTGGGCTCAAGTCATCCGCCCTCCTTGCCCTGCCAAAATGCTGGGATTATAGGCATGAGCCACTGTGTCCAGTGAGTCTTTCCTCAATGGTTCCACTGAAAGTTCCAGTGTTCACAGGTATGCCAGGAACCCCCAAAAAGCTGAGGATTCCTGGGCGTGCATGTTGGAAGTGCTTTCTCTATCTTGCCTTCAGTACTCCAGGCTTGCCTCTTTGGCACTACTAAGCTCCCTCTCCTTCACCCTCACCTCAAGGGAGAAAAGGGGGAATGGAAACAAGAAGGTGTTACCTAAGAGCCTCCAGCTGGGTAGTCCTGTTTCCTTGGACTGTGACAAGGATGAGGGCTCAGACTGTGAGCAGGATCAGGGTTCAGTCTATTAGCAAGGTTGGGATTCAGTGTGGAGTCTCTGACCCTCAATCTCTACACTTCTTTTGTTGTTTGACGAGGCAGGGCATATGGCCTGGCTCCCAGATTTCACTGGCCAAATTAGGCATGAATCACTGGAGTTGAATGCAGTGCCTTCTGCTCCCCCACATCCTCCTGGCTGTCTTACCTGTAGCAGTGTTTTTGGGCAGTCACTGCCCAGCTCCTTGCATGCTGATGACCTCTACCCTGAGTGGCAGGGCTACAAGCTGGCTGTAGCAATTTTGGGGGGTCACCTACCTTCCTTCTCCTTCTGAATGTCCTTGTAGGCACCTTGAACTCAACAGTCTGAACACTCCCTGGAAGCCTGCTTCTCCCTGATGTCACCAGTTTCAGCCAAAGGCACTTAGTGGTCCAACTTGAAAATGGGACATTGTCCTGGAATCTGCCCCTAGGATATCAATCCCCAAAGCCTCCCCATCCAGCGGATCACCCCCTGTTCCCCATTTCTTCAGCCACAGGCCTGAATATTTTTCTACTGAGGCTTAGAACAGTCACCTCAGGGGTTCCTCTGTCTCCACTATCATCCTCTCCTGCCACACTACAGTAAGAGTAGCCTTTCTAAAGTGTAAGTCTAACCATGTCAATCCCTGGCTGGACCTACATGCACTCAAGGGAGAGGGCTGAGCTAAGATGGTAATTTGGGATAGATCACTTTACAACCACGAGAGAGGTGGGCTCACCAGGGGAGAGCATGTCAAGTGAGAAGAAAGAGAAGAGGGCTTAAGCCAAACCCCGAGATTCTTCAAGGATGGGAGGGGAGTACCCTGTCCCAAGAGGGAGCAGGGAGGAGGAAACCCAGGAGCCAGTGCCACTGCAGGAAGCAGAAGAGCTATCAGGTAGATCCATGCCCAGACCCCCTGAACAGGGCGCTCACTTTGTTCGGCAACTCAGAGGTTGCTGGTGACCTCAATGAGAATCGTTTTATCTGTGAGACGTGAAAAACAGAGGGCAGAGGAGTGAGGAAGAAGTCAGAGAGAGGGGCAGTGAATGTACACAACTCTCAATTGAAACTGGGACCAAGGTGGGAAGATCACTTGAGGCCAGGAGTTTGTGATCAGCCTGGGCAACACAGCAAGACCCGATCTCTCCAAAAATTTTTTTAAAATAACCGGGCGTGGTGGTGCACATCTGTGGTCCTAGCTCGGGAGGCTGAGGTGGGAGGAACACTTAAGCCCAGGAGTTCAAGGCTCCAGTGAGCTGTGATCCTGTCACTGCACTCCAGCCTGGATAACAGAGGGAGACTCTGTCTCTGGAAAAATTAAAAAAATAAGTGAAACTGGGACAGATCTGGCCATGGCAGAGGGGAGCCAGGGTCAAGGGAAGGTTTTGTCTGGAATAAGAAGGAGCAGACCCACTGCCAGTCCTACATCCTTGGCCCATGCCTGTCCTGGTCACTCTCCCTACCCTACCCTTCCGGCTCTGGCTCCCAGAGACACTGCTTGCCCTTGAAAATCTGACTGGGGGTGGTGGGAGGGAATGATATAGACAGATTGTCAAGTTCAGAGGAGGGAGGCCAAGAGACAGGCCATGGTCACCTGGATGTCAGCCTCAGATCCAGGGCAAGGGTGCTGGTCTCCTGCGCCCTGTTCCCTCTCTCATTCCCCACCTTCATCGAGCTGGGGCCTTTGCTTCATGGAGCTCTAAGAAGGAGAGAAGAGGCAGGAGGGAGCTGGAGGTGGGGTGGAGCACCAGGAGGCTCTGTAGGCATCCGGAGAAGTGAGGAGGGACAGAGGAAATATTTACTCAGTCAGGGAGCCATCAAGGTCCAGAGCTGGGAATCTGTGATAGTTCAGGTCCTAGGCCTGCCCCCACCTCGTCAAGTGATGCTAGGCTCTGTCCTATCATATCTGAGCCTCCGAGCCCCATCTGTGACCAGACCAGGCTAAACAAGCTGACCCCGATGGTCTTCCTGCTACGACTTCCTGAGAGGTGAGAGGCAAGGGTCAGTCTGTGCTACTCTGGATGGGAGTGAAGCTGGGAGCCAGGGCAGGGCAGGGGATGACAGGCACCACTGTGCCATGTTCCAGCCCTTCTATCTGTGTGGAGGACACGGCTGTGAAATGTAAGTAAAACCCAAGGCTAATTTCCTTGGTCAGAAGGAAGAGGCACTGCAGCGTTTTCAAACCCTAATTAAACCCGCTCGGGCGGTGTAACACCAAAATCAGTTCCAAGATCAATATTGCTATTCATTTAGAAGTGTAACGAGGTTAGAGAGGTGAGCAAAGGAAATAATTAACTCATTTGCAGCCTTTTTAAACAGAAACAGTCATTTTAATCTCCAGGGTAATTAGCTATGCTCTGTCCATCAATCATGACCTCGGCCATTATTTTAAGTATTTGATTAATCAAGGAGGAAGGGGGTTAAGCCACCCCTCCAAGCCCCCAACCCTGGCCCACATATTGGGGATGACCCCTGGGCAGACACCAGAAACACTTCTCGGGGTGGGGGGCAGTCTAGGCCAGCGTTGAGCGTGGCCAGCAGGGAGGGGCTACAGCACAGAGGGTGTCCCAGATGAGGCAGGTGGGCAGGTGGTGAACAGCTCCCTCTCCTGGCTGTTCTTCTGCGAGAAGACAAGCCTACCCTGGGCACAGAAGTGCTGGAGCCCTAGAGCCCCAGGGCCTGGTGCAGGTTCCGTGCCTGGCTTGCTGAGTGACCTCAACAAATCCCTGCTACCATTTCTGTTTGTCCTAGGTGGGGACAGAAGCCCATGGAATTAACCCGGAGCTCACGGGTTCTAAGTGCCCAGGGGCCTCCGGCCACTGGAGGGCAGCAGAGCCCCAGGGACCCCTCAGCCCGTGGGCTAGGCTTGGCAGAAGCGGAGAGCGGCTGCGCGGGAGCTGCTGTCTTGGGAAGCCTGGGTTCTGGTGAGTCCGATGGGAAAGTCCGGTCTGGCTGCCATCTCCAAGGCCTCACGGCAACCGGCAACCGGCAACCGGAGGGGCGGGTAGCCCCAGTGAGTCTCCCCATTTGGCAGACGAGAACGAAAGCCTCTGGGAGTGCCAGGACCTTCCCGTGCGGACCCCCACACCCCAGTTCCTGAGGCTCATTCCTGAAACCTGGAGGGGACGCCCCCGGAGATGAGGAGGGCAGAGCTGCCCAGACAGGCCTCTGTCTTATTCTGACAGCCCAGGCCACACTTCCCAGCCAAAAAGATCCTCAAAGACCCCTGGGGGATGCCAAGGCCCAGACATGGGGCCTCAGATGGGGGAAACTGAGACCCAGAGAGAGGCAGGGCTGTGCCGATGTTCTCATTAGTATTTGTTAGCAAATGTGGGGCACGGAGTCACTGCCTCAAGGTCCTTATGATGCACTCAGGGGAAAACCGTGTGCAGATGGTGACCAGGCCATGGGTGAGAGCTCTAGGAGGCAAGCCTGGGGCGGGAACCCCCGTGGGGCAGTGGGCACAGCCCAGGCAGTCTCGGGGAGCCTCCTGAAGGAGGGGGCCTCTGAACTGACTCAGAGTGAAAGGTGGCGAAGTGTATTCCTGACAAGGAGGGACTGGTGCAGGGCACGAAGGAGTGGGAGTTGGTTGAATGAGTCGTGAATTGGGCATGGCTGGCCCACAGGTCCTGCAGGAGAGCAGGAAGGTGACACGAGCTTAGGATCTGGAGGGGCGTCCAGGAGTGTGAGTGGAGACTCTGGAAGGGACGCATGAGAGCAGCCAGGGTGCATGTGGCCTGCCCTGCTGAGCCCGTTTCTGTCCACTCTAAACAGCCGTGCTAGGCGTTGGACCTGCCCTATGGTGCATGATGTTGCTGGACCCGGGACCCCACTTAGTGCTGTCCTCCTTTCTAGAGCCCAGATGAAAAATGAGGAGTCCTTGGGAGGGCAGGGGTTGGGGAGCAAGTGCTCCTAAAGGTTCTGGAAATTCAGGGGTTGGGGAAAGGAGACGGCCAGGAGAGACATAGGCCGAACCCTCATTGACCTTCCTTCCAAGGCAGCCTCTCACTGCCCTGTGCCATGCCAGTGTCAGCACCATCATCACTGGAAAGGCCTCTCCTTGCATGCCTTCAGCTCTGGGGAGCTCACCACCTCAAACGGCTCTAATGGGGAGAAATTTTCTTCAGCTGCTAAGTCTTTTGTCTCTCTACAGTCCCTGGCTCTTTGCCTGGGATACCCTGAGAGCCCTGCCTCAGAGTCTTCCAGGACATCCCTGGGGTGCCCAAGACTGCAGTAGTCAGTCCCATGGGCAGACGGGGAGTACTGACTGTCATCATCAGCGGACGAGCAACCCAGAAAGGCCAGGGGGCTTGGCTGGGTGGCCCAGCTGGCATCAGATTTGGGGGGGGAGTCTTCCAGCCCCAGCCACTGTCTCCGCAGGTTGGGGGAGGACAGGAAGGATGGGAATATGGAAGCAGAAGGAGAAGGAGGAAAAGAAGGGAAGGAGGAGGAAGGAGGACCAGGATCTGGCCTGGAGCTCGGTTGCCAGGGGCAACAGCATTGCATTCTGAGGAAGAACCAGATGCTGAGGAGGGTGGTAGGAGGGGAGCTGGGGTCCAGGCAGCAGATCCAAGCCTCCAAGGGTTTGGGGGCGGAGGTGCCCATTTGGCAAGAACTCCAGGAGTCCCAAGTGTGTGTGGAGCCCTGGTGAGAGCTCCTTAGTGGCTGTTCTGACCCCAGGGCCCAGAGGTAGGCATGTGGAGTGGGAGGAAGGCTGGGAGGGCTGGGCCAGCCACATTTGTAAGCTCCACACAGCCGCTCTCCCCTCTCCGGGCTACAATTTGTCTGGGACTCCAGAGAAAAAGCAGTTGCGAGGCTGGGACTGGGGCAGGGCTGGGGAGGAATGCTTAATCCAGCCAGCGCTGGAGGCCACACCTGGGCCCGCTGGGGCACTG
This sequence comes from Colobus angolensis palliatus, assembly GCF_000951035.1. Lineage (NCBI taxonomy): Eukaryota > Metazoa > Chordata > Mammalia > Primates > Cercopithecidae > Colobus > Colobus angolensis. The sequence goes on along the minus strand of NW_012123931.1, from coordinate 1,925,065 downwards.
GCCTGCCCTCCCCTCCTGCTGCCTCAGTCCAGGGGAGGAACAGGAAAAGTACACACTGAAGGCTCGAATCCTCTGAGGCCGTGGGCACTCCCAGCCCCTCAGCTTCATTTTTTGTGTCTATAAAATGGCGCAAAAAACCTTGCCCTTGGACATATTTATCGGCAGTTGTCTACGTGCAATGCTGGGGTGGGCGGGGCGGGGCGGGGGTGCTTGTTAAAACAATGAGAAATAAAGGAGAAAAACAGGATCAAAGGAAGTCACATTCGCCTTGCATTTAGCAGGGAATTTGTATTCCTGTTTTCCAGATCAGCAAACCAAGGCTCAGAGAGAACTGGGTATTGAAAGTGCTGGGAACTAAGCATGTGCTGTAAGACTCCAAAGCCCTCCCCACCTCTCATTGCTCCCACCAGGACCTCCCTGATGTTGCCCTTGGAGTAACCCCCAGGCCAGAACTAGGTCTCACTTTCAAGCCTCCTCCCCAAAGGCCCCCACAATCCCTTGCTGGTTTCCTAGCATCAACCTCCATTCAACCTCCTCAATGTCCTCTGCCCTAACCTGACAGCAGGGGTAAAACTCACCCCTTCCCTGAGCAACTGAGGCTGCATCCCACCAGCCAGTTAGCTCCCTGTTCCTGCCACACAGCCACAGCCTAGCCAGTTCCCTTTCTGCCTGCAACTACTATTGTTGTGCAAGAAACCACCCCAAAATATAGTGGCACAAAACACTGACCGTTTTATTCTGTTCATGGAGTCTGCAGGTCAGGCATCAGACGGGGCACAGAAGAGGCGGTTTGTATGTGTTGTGTGATATCTGGGACCTCACACAGCAGGCACCAGTGGCTGGTGGGGGCTTGATGTTTGGGGTTTGGAATATCCAGCGGCTTGTTCACTAAAGCAGTCACAAGCTCGCCCACGTTTTAAGAGGGGGAGCACAGGCCTACATCTTCAGGAGATGAGGGGCCAGAAGGGCCAGAATCCCCACTCTCTATCACCCCTTACAGTCAATTCACTGTAGAAGGGCCTGCAAGATAGGGGAAATTGTTGGAGCCATCTTCAAAGTGCAAGCTGCCCTGTGGCTTCTTACCACGGCTGTGATGAAAGCCGCCCCCATTCCCTTCCTTCCCCAGCCCTGCCCCTCAGTACCGAGACACTGCCCTATCTCCTGTGGGAAACTTGCCTGGATTGAAAGCTATAGCTCCCACACCTCAAGGGATGGAACCACAACCACAGCCATGATGCCTCCAAGGGACATCTGGTCTCCCTAACTCTTCTCCATCTATCTGGCCTACCCAGCTCCTTCTGCTTTCTTGGCCACTGACTCAGCTGTGCTTCCCAGGTCTCCAATACTGTCTTACCGAGGACTCTCCTGAGACCTCAGTCCCTTGCAGGACCTGCACCCCTACCTATTCACTGATGATCACCCAGTCAGTGGTTTCTGCCTAAACTTTTCCTAAAGGATCAGGTGCCCTCACCTACCTGTCAGGTGCAGAGGTCTCCCTCTTCACTTGCACTCAACACAGCCCGAGCCCAAAGGGCAGCCCCAGCCACCCTGGCACTCAAGCCAGAAGCCCCTCTAGTGCCCCTACACAGGCACTTCATCTCCAGGCCCCCCAGCTAAATTCCCAGGTCAGGCCCCTCCTCTCACCTGGCTGCTGGCAATTGCCCCCTCCCTGCGGAGTCCCTCCTCCAAGCAAGCTCTTCTAACATGAAAACTCGACCTTGACCTTGCCACTCCCAGCGGAAACCCTTCCAAAGGCTCCCCAAACGTTCAGGACAAAATCCCAGCTCCTTGCCGACACAAGCAGAGCCTTTAACTGCCATTTGAATTCCTCCACTCTCTCTAGCTTCACTTGTCACTGTTTTCCTCCTCCTCACACCTGTGCTCAGGGCTCCAGTCCCCTGGGCATGCTGCTATCCACTTCCAGGCGTTTGCACAAGCTGCCCCCTGGAATTGGAACACCTCTCCGTGGCCCTTACCTGGAGAGGATCTGTTCCTCCTCACAGCGCCATCCAGTATACTTTTCTGGACAATGGAAATGTTCTGCCTCTGCACTATTCGACATAGTGTCCACTAGCCAATTGAAATGTGGCCAGTATGACCGAGGAACTGAATTGTTTATTTGTTTTTGATTTAAATGTAAATGGCCACCTGTGGCTAGTGGCTACCATATTGAATAATGTGCAGCTCCAAGATAACACCTCTTCCAGGAAGCCTTCCTTGACTTCCCAAGCCTGGGCCAGATGCTCCCATAATGCTCTGTTCTCCAGGTGTTTATTCACCTATCTCCCCAGCTGGTCTGTGAGTTCATTTAGAGATTTTCTCTTGATCAACATGGTATCCCCAGCTCCAGGTTCTTATTAGTGACCAGTAGCTGTGCAGGACTCAATGAATTTTCTGAACCCACATCTAGGCATAGACTGGACCTTCCACGAAGACCAAATCCAAAATAACTCTGCTGAGGACCCGAGTAAATGTGTGTGTGCACACGTGTGCAGTGAATTCACGTGTAGTCATGGGTGCACACCCATTTGACCTTGGCAAGACCCAGGCAGGCCCCTACCCAGCTGGGGACAGTGGTCTCACACACAGATGCTGGCGCGCTGGGCTGGACAGGAAGTGAGCCTCTGAATTGGCTTTTGTAAAAATCAAACCCTGTTTTCATTCTTGTTTCTAAGATGCTTCATCTGCATTGCAGATGAATCTTCAGGGAGTTTAAAAAGAAAAGCTTCCAGTTTTCTGTGTGGGACCACCTGCACTCTCAGCTCCACGTTCTATAAACAAGCCCTTGCAGGCACAAGGGGAATTTGCCATTTAAACGAGCCTTCACCTTCTAAGTCAAAGGCCCATTTTTTGGTTATGAAGCTCTTGTTAAAGTTTTGACATTGGGTTTTCTTTACATGGGGCCTCACGCTTCTATGTCCCCCACTCCTCTCCCCTCCTTTTCTCCTCCTGTCCTGACTCCTCCCTCTCTCTTAGGACACCACCATACCTCCTGCTCTGTCTGGGATGGGGTCTTCCACTCAACTGTGCCAGAGTCGGAGAGAGGAAACAAGCAGATTTCCTGCCCTCAAGGAGTCCCCGCCTTTCTGTTGTGCCCTCAGTTCCCTACGATCTCCTTAAAAAGCAGAACCTTAGAATTATGCACTGGACAAATTCTTAGAGGCCTGATCCAATTTCCCATTGCACAGAGAGAGAGACTAAGGTCTGGGGAATGGACTGGACTTAGCCACACAGAACATGGGAAAACAGCCTCAAGCCCTCCATCCTCAATCTGGGATTCTGGACACCACATCCCCCCACTGCTTACCCCTACTCCCTCTACCCCCATTTCCTCTACCTGGCTGCCACGCTGGTGCTCCCTGACTTCCTCCTGGGCACAGACTGGTGACTAGCCACCCTCAGCTGTGGCCAGGGTCTCCAAGGAGGACTCCTATTAAAGAAGTGAGGGGAGACTTCACCCCTTTGCCAGAGAGTCAACAGTTCCCCCAACAGGGATGCAATAATTACCAAGCCAGGCAGCAGGTGCCTCTATTACTGCTATTGTGTTCTGAGTCTCTTAAAATGGCATTGAAAGGGCATGTCAAGATCTTACAGCCTGCAATGGGACTCCCACAGAGGACTGAAAGGCGGCCACTGCAACAGAGGCAGAAATTGGGCATCAGGCATATGACTCAGCCAGAGTCTTCCAGAAAGCTGAGGGCAGGGAGTATGTTGGGGAAGGGCAGGGAGTATGGGCAGCTGGCTCCAGACCCCATTCTGCCACCCACTCTTTCTGTGGACCTGGCTGGCCTAGTCCCTTTCATTCTCCATGCCTCTATTTCCCTCTTTTCTTGGGGGTGGGGAGAGGGGAGGAACAGGGCTGCTAATGCCCTATATATGATGTGAAGGGTGGCCAGGGTCCTCTTCTCCCTGTAGCAGCCCCCACACCTGTGAGCCAAGCCCCAATCCACAAAGGCTCCAGCAACTACAAGGAGACTCTCTTACCCCAAACAGCTTTCCTAGCTTTGTCCCCAAATTAGCCCTCCCCTGCTTGGCCCTACACCCGATAGATACTTAGGAACTGAAATCATGAATGCTAGTTGAAGCTTTAGGAAGTCAGAAAAGGAGTCAGTGGCTTTCTTTGTTTTAATAATGAGGGCATTGAGCAAAGCACTTTCTAGCCCCCGTTAGACATCAGGAAGTGGTCTCCCAGCACTAGACCCTAGTCTCTCCTGCTCCCTCTCTCTGTCTCTCTACACATACACACACACACACACACACACACACACACACACTGTGCCATGACAAGTGAGCTCTGGAAATGTGGTGTAGTACATCCCCCACTTGGTGGTTCCCAAAACTGTTTAGCATTTAAAGGCTTTGGGAAGTCCTGCAAGAAAGACTCTGTTTAACTTGCTATTTCCCAAGCTTATGCGAGCATACTTTTTCTCAGGGTAACACCTTTGAATCAGAAGTTACCTTTGCCTCCTGGTAACAGAGATCCAGCCATAGTGGCCTAAACAAACTAGTAGTGTCTTTTACTCTCCCCTATACAGAGGTCAGCAGTCCAGCGTTGGGATGGTGGCTTCACCATGCCTTCAATGTCTGAAATACCTTCTGTCTCCAGGCTCATCACCCTCAGCACTGCTGTCTATCCTCAGTGTCACCTCATGGTCCATAGTGGCAGCTGGGCTCCATCCTATCTGTATTCCAGGCAAGAGGAAAGACAAAGGAGGGAAAATCCATGCTCTCTACCTGTCTCCCTTTTCCAGAACTTTCCCTGGAACCTCACCCAACAATTCTCTTACTCATATCTCATTGGCCACCCCTCGCTGCAAGGGTCGCTGAGAAATGTAGTCTTTTAGATAGATACCTTGCTCCCCAGAATAGAATAAGGTTTCTGTTACCATAGAAAAATGGGAACATGGCTGGGCACGGTGGCTCACACCTGTAATCCCAGCACATTGGGAGGCCAAGGCGGATAGATCACGGGGTCAAGAGATCGAGACCATCCTGGCTAACACGGTGAAACTCCGTCTCTACTAAAAATACCAAAAATTAGCAGGGCATGGTGGCACGTGCCTGTAATCCCAGCTACTCGGGAGGCTGAGGCAGGAGAATAGCTTGAACCTGGGAGACAGAGGTTGCAGTGAGCCAAGATCGTGCCACTGCACTCCAGCCTGGGCAACAGGGTGAGACTCTGTCCCAAAAAAAAAAAAAAAAAAAAAAAAAAAAAAGAGAAAGAAAGAAAAGAAAAGAAAGGAGGAAAAAAAAAGGAAAAGAAAAGAAAAAGGAGAACATGGGAACATGAGTCCTGGGTGGACAAGTGCAGTCTCAGTCACTGCTTCTTTGCGTTACAGTATTCTAGGAACTGCTTGGAGTCAGGACCAGCTGGGCCCAGCTCTTACTTCCTGCCTGTGTCTACAGGCTGTGTGGCCTGAATAAGCTTCCTAACCTCTCTGAGCCTGTATTATTGTCTTTAAAATGGTGGTTATCATGAGGACCAAATGAGATAAAGTATGTGCAAGCAATTTATAAAGTGTAAGTTGTTATAGAAAATAAAGATACTCTTTTTTTTTTTTTTTTTGAGACGGAGTCTCACTCTGTCGCCCAGGCTGGAATGCAATGGCACGGTCTTGGCTCACTGCAACCTCCACCTCCCAGGTTCAAGCGATTCTCCTGTCTCAACCTCCCTAGTAGCTGGGATTACAGGTGTGTGCCATCAAGCCTGACTAATGTTTGTATTTTTAGTAGAGACGGGGTTTCACCATATTGCCCAGGCTGGTCTCGAACTCCTGAGCTCAGGCAATCCACCTGCCTCGGCCTCCCAAAGTGCTAGGATTACAGGCGTGAGCCACCATGCCCGGCCCAATACTCTTGTTTTCTTTTCCTCTAAAAAGCCTTGTGAAGCAAGCAGGGCAATACCTAGCTCCACATTTGAATGGAGAAGAAACTGAGGCTCTGAGATATGAATTGACTTCTATGATGATGAAATCTGAGCCCTGTTTTTGTTAATGGAATGAACCTTGATTCCATCCTGAGCCTGAACCCTGACCTTGGTTACAGACTGAGCCTTGATCCTGGCCTGAGTTGAAGTTCTGATCTTAGTTTTAGACGGAAGCCCAATGCTCGTTACAGACTGAACCCCGCTCCCCACCTGAGCCTAAGCCCTGATCTTGGTCTCTGAGTCCTGATAAAGAGGGGCCCTCTCGAACCATCTAGCAGTTCCCAAAGGGTCCACTGGGCTTCAGAGAGGCACAAATGGATGATGCTGATTCCTAGGCCTGGAGGATGGGGCTTCCTCCCATTTCGTGGTTCATCCAAACCTTGCTAAGTAGTGGGGAGAGCAGACCGAGTCTGTGGACCCTGGCAGAGACAATCAAGTAGACGTCCAGAGAAATAGGAGAAGCACGTGGCCTGCTTCCCCTAGTAATTTTCCCAGCCCAGACAGCTGTAATGGGGAAGGTATTGAAATTTAAATCAGAGCCCAGCCTAACCTCTCTGCCCGCCTGCCGCCCGCTGCTGCTTCGCCTGTAATCTCAGGCTGGCTATCTCCTCCTTGGGAGAACGACAAACCGACTCAGGGAAAGTGATAAATTTTCATTTTATTTTAAAATATACCAGATGGGAGATTTTATTGGAGCCATAAATATGTCAAGAGCAATGTTGGTGTGTGATGGGCGATGCCCCCTCCTTGGGGCCTCTCTCCCTGTTTAGAAATTCCATCAGATTCTTAATAAGAGGCTCCAGTTCGACTGCAGCAAAATAGTCTCTATATTAAAGCAATTGAATTTCCATTTGCCAGACATCTTGTGCTTTAAGCTTCCAGGTTCCAGGGGTGTGGGGTTGCTAAGCCGATTCTAAATGAACCTAAACTAATAACTGCACAGCACGCTGGGGGCTGTGAAAGAGTGGGAGGGGAAGACCCGGGAAGGGAAGGGGAAGGGAGGAAGAGGGGAAGGGAAAGGAAAGCAGGGGAGAGAAGGGGAAGGGAGGGACAGGAGAGGAAGAGAGGAGGAGGTGCTGCCAATCACAGACCTTGGGCTGGGGAAGGGAGGGACCTCCCTCACCTTTCCAGCTCCTGCTGCCAGCCTGAGATGAAAATCCTGCAAATGACAGAAGGGCCAGCTCCCTCTGTTCACAAAAGAAAAACTGAGGCCAGAAAAAGGGGTGATGGATGATATGACTGGGATTCTGGTCCCTCTTCCCTCCTCATTGCTTTCATTGCTGTCTTCATTGATTTGCTATTTTGCAGGTCTTCTTGGGTAGGGGTCCTTGTTGAGGCTGGGGCTGCTGAGCAAGGCTGGCCCCCTCCCCCAAGACTCTCCCCTGCACCCTTTGGAAGGCTCTGCTCTGCCCTGGAGATCTGCCTCACTCACTTTCCCCCGCAGCCCTTCTCTCCTGCGTCTAGTCATTATTTGCTCCTGCAGAAATTTCAACCTTTCACTCGACCTCAAGCATCTCCCTATCCTGAAGAATGGCTCAGATTATGGGCTCAAGGACATCAGAATTGAGAGGATCAAAAGGCTGGGACACCAAGGCTCAGAGCGGCAAGGACACAGGGAATATGATTCTTCTAGAACAGCCCCTGGACTATGGGTATGAATAGGTGCTGCCTACCCACAACCTCTCCACCCTCCCTGCCTCAGCCAACCTCAGCCAGGTCTAAGTGAAACCTGCCCAGGTTTGACAGAGGTGATGCCCAGGTAGTAAGGGACAGAGTCACAGCCAGAATTCCTCCTTCATTGAGAGCAAGGCTCCTAATCTCACTGAGCCTCCATTCTCAAAAATGGATATACACTTCTGAACACCAACAGCAAACAAAAATAGTGGGCATACTGTTATTTACACCCCAAAATATTTGAGAGCTTAAATGAGATAATCCATTAAAACTGTGCAGCATAATGCTGGTCCCTAGTCAGGCGCTCCAAAATGTTAGCTATTATTATTCCTTTGTTATGATGATAATTATTACTGTCCTGGTTACTTCCAGTGGGAACTATATCTCCCTGTTGGTCTGTGTCTCCCAAGTTGTCTGGCACAGAATTCTGTAGACAGTAGCTGCTCAATATTGAGTTAAATAGTTAAGAATTTTCTGCCGGGTAGGTGGCTCACGCCTGTAATCCCAGCACTTTGGGAGGCTGAGGCAGGCGGATCACGAGGTCAGGAGATCGAGACCATCCTGGCTAACACGGTGAAACCCCGCCTCTACTAAAAATGCAAAAAATTAGCTGGGCATGGTGGCAGGTGCCTGTAGTCCCAGCTACTTGGGAGGCTGAGGCAGGAGAATGGCGTGAACCCGGGAGGCGGAGCTTGCAGTGAGCTGAGATCACGCCACTGCACTCCAGCCTGGGCGACTGAGCGAGACTCCGTCTCAAAAAAAAAAAAAAAAGAATTTTCCATCCATTGGGACAAGACATGGGCTCTGGAGGTAATCAGAGTAGATTCAAATCCTGGTTTTGACTTCTTTGCTCTGTGTGCTCTGTGACCTCTCCAAGCCTCAATTTCTTAATCTGTGAAATGGGTGAAGTGAAAGAAGTCCTGCCTTCTTTCAGGACTGATACATGAACCAGAGCTGCAGAAAACTTTCGTAAACTGCACTCTTTCTGCTTCCTCCTGCCTGTCTCATCAAACTGGGTCTTTCTCAAGGACCCCATGTACCTGAGCCCCAGGAGGGTCCTGAGAGAGGCAGGGCTGGGGATAGCTCCCACTATCTGCCCCTGAATCCCCCATCTCCAGCCCAGTCGTGAGCTGTGTGCTGCCCTCCAGGGCCCAGCTGCTGAAAGTGGACCCGTGGACAAGATCATGGCACTGGCCATCCTGGTATCACATAGGATGTTGGAGCTAGAGATCTGATAATGTGGCTGGAGAGAATGAACATGTGGGATCAAGCAACAGAGATCAAGGCCAGCCCCAGCCATAGTGACAGCACTGCCAGATAATGACTGCCTCATCCACAAGGTTCTGAGTGATGGGGGTTTTGCCTCTGGATGTGGACGTGTGCTTCTCTTTGGGGAGAAGGTTCATAGTTTTCATCATCTTCTTAAAGGACTTCCAGCCCCTCAAACTGTTCAGAACCAGGAGCTCAGTTCTCCACCCAGGGTCGGCCTCCCAGCCACACCCACGTCCTTACCTGACAGGGAGAAGAGGCAGGCAGAGGGTGTGCACACACGTGAAAGCTCCTCTGTCCAGACCCGGGACGGGCCTCAGACAGGACATTGAGCTCCCCGAGATACAGAGAGAATCATGGTGAAACCCGCCAGCACAGTGCCTTCCTCACACCAGGCGTGAGGCGGTTTAAAGTTGAGTGTTCAGTAAAGGGTTGACTCTGAATTGTCACACCCTGGGACAAGCTCCTGACTGCCTCCGGGCTCAGCAGCCACCCTACTGACCTTCAAGGTCCCTGCCCGCTCTGCTGTTCTCTGCTGCTTTACTAGGGAAGGCCAAGGACGGTCTGGTGGTTTGCAGCAGAAGAGTGAAAGTCATTCCTTCATGTTGACCAGCAACGTCTGGATCAGGTGAACTTTTCCAGAGGGCTCGCCGTGTCCCCGGCATAGTGCCACCTGCCCGTGGGGCTGAACCTGCTTCATCCTCCATTTTAGAGATGGAGAAAGCGAGCCCCAGAGAGACCAAGTGAGTCCATCAAGCATTGAGGTCACATGGCCAGTATGTAGGGGCTGGATGGGGCAGAGCATGGCGAGGCAGCCCTGTGGGGATGCCATCTGCCGAATCCTTTCCTGGAACTCGTGTCTTTTCACGCTGTGGGCCTGCAAGGGAGGCCGGGCAGGGGTGCTGTGAGGAAGCTGAGGCTGCAAGAGTTAGAGTGACCTGCTCAAGGTCACACAGCGAAGACAGGGCAGAGGTGAGGCTCCAACCTACGTCTTCCAACACCCCATTCTCAGGTCCCTAAAGAGACAAATGTTACAGATACTTTGCTTTAAGATGTACTGAAACCCATCCACTCATAGGCTCACTCATTCCGCAGGTGTTTCTTAGGGACCTACGCTGTGTTTGGGCACTGTGTTAAGTACTGGGGAGGGGTCAGTGTCATCAAAGCAGATAACAATGCTTGCCCTCCTGGAGTTTATATTCTAATGCAGGAGAAAGAGAAACAACATAAGTAAGTTAATTACAAAGTGCCAGAAGGCAATACATCTGTGGAATGCAACAGAGCAGGGTCAGGACACCAGGAGGGCCAAGTGGAGGCAGTTGAAGTCCAGTGTTCAGGGCAGACCTCGTGAGAAGATGAACATCAGACTGGGTGCAGCAGCACATGCCTGTAATCCCAGCGCTTTGGGAGGCCGAGTCAGGTGGATCACGTGGTCAGGAGTTTGAGACCAGCCTGGCCAACATGGTGAAACCCCATCCCTGCTAAAAATACAAACATTAGCCAGGCGTAGTGGCATGTGCCTGTAATCTCAGCTACTAGGGAGGCTGAGGCAGGAGAATCGCTTGAACCTGGAAGGCGGAGGTTGCAGTGAGCTGAGATCGCACTACTGCACTCCAGCCTGGGCGACAGAATGAGACTCCATCTCAAAAAAAAAAAAAAAAAAATTGATAAACGTCAAGCAGAGACTTGAAGGGGCTGGGCTGGAGAAATGAGCCAGCCATGTGGACCCAAGGGGAGGAATCCGTCAGCAGAGGAGTTGCCTGTGCAAAGGCCCTGAGGTGGTAGTGGGTCTGGGGTGCCTGCAGACAGCAGGGAGCCTGGTGTGGCTGGAGCAGAGGAATGGGAGAAGAGTGGGAGGCGATGATGGGGGAAAGGTGGGGAGAGAGGAACAGATCATGCCTTGGCATTAAAATTGCCCATGGGCAGATGGGCCTTCCTGGGCAAATCCGAAGGTCTCACAAATGATGGAACCACATGGCTCCATCATTTGTGAGACCTTCACAACCAGAAGCAGAGTGGGAGTGGGGGCATCCAGCTCTCTCACCTCCCCTGGGAGGAGTCTTCTTCCCCCACCTCTCCTACCCTCACCCTACCCCACCCCATGCTGCCCCTACCCCACCTCATGCTTGTGGTGTGTCCCCAGGGAGACTGGGCCAGGCCGGGTGAAGGAGGAAGGTCCTTGTCTTCCCCATAGACTTCCCCAGCCTAGGAGTCTGCTGGCTGCTAGTCTAAGTGAGCTTTGAAGGTGCCAGGCCCTGCAGGGGCACTAGAAACCATTAGCAGACAAACAAAAGGCCTGGGGAGGTCTATGAAGCTACCATGGAAGCCTACAGCTAGATTTATTTCGAATTGAATAAAGAGCCCTGAAGCCCAGCCATAACCACCCCCTTACTCTCCACACGACTCCCAGACCCCTGACCTGGGGAGAGGCAGGCCCAAGGGCTTGTCCATGGCCACATAGCAACTCGAGACCGAAGCCCCGGTAGGTTGTCTCTAGAGGGGAGAAGCTTTCTGTGCCCATGATCCATGAGTGCAGGGCAAGCCACGGCCTAGAGAAGGCCACCACAGGTGAGGACCAGGCTGGGCACCATGTGCAGAGTGGGTAGGTCGACATTGAGAACCCCTCGGGTGAGGCCTGAGCCAGTGAGTTCAGGGGTTGAGGGTCTCCTCATCCGTTTACTTGCTATGTGACCCTAGAGAAGTGTCTTAACCTTCCTGAGCCCAACTGCAACATGGGGTTCCTCATAGCCCTACTTTCCAGGGTTGCTATAAAGATGAAGTGAGCTCACCCGTCTAAAGCGCTTAGGCTGCTGTGTGGCTCAGGATAAGTGTCATCCTCCCACTGCTGTCCCTCAAGAATGGAGGGGCGGGCAACTGCCAGGTGGTCCCCAGGCCTGGGTCCCCAGGGCAGACCCGCGCCTCTAGCGGAGCTCATCCCTGAACTGAGGCTGCCCTCCCTACCACTGGCCGCAGAGCCTCAGAGGCAGCCAACCAGACGAGCGCTTTTAACAGCTTTTTAATGTGATGGAGCTCGCTGAGCTTGGAGAGTGGAGGCACGTCAGGGGCTTGCCTGGGGAAGCTTTCAAGGTCAGCCAGCAGCAGCCTGACCTTGAAGCCTGTCCCTTCCCAGGAACAGCCCAGGGGCTGCCGAGACCATTCGCCATCAAGGAGGCCCTGGGGGCCCGAGCTCAGGAAAAGCTTAAAAAAAAAAAAAAAAAAAAACAGCGATGAAGAGGCGAGGCGTTAAATGGATTAAAGAGGCAGGTGGCCAGAGGGGATGAGGGGCAAGGCTGTGCTAGGGACAGCAACAGCAGAGACCTCCTCCTCCAAGAGGCTTCAAATAGGCTTCTCCTCCCTTGTCACACACCAAACAGTCTCCCAAGTGGAAAGGCTGGGAAGATAAGCGACTTCCCCTTCATCTCCTCCTTCTCACAGTCTCCCCAGCAGGACAGCGCTGCTTCCTTTGTCCTGTAGATTCATAAAAATCAGGGTCATCTCCCTGAGAAATGGCTCAATTATCAGCTCCCCTCACAGAGGGCACAGAATAAGATGGGCCTTACAAAGTGGGGCCACCCACCAAGCCACCCGCACCCCAGCACACTGCCTTGGCGCTCCCCAGAGAAGGCAAGAACTCTGCAGGGAGGGCTTGGTACTGTCACCGCCCTCCTCCCCACCTTCTGGGGGCCTCTGCCACAGCCCCAGTGGTGTCAGGCCTGTCTAGGCAAGATGGGACTTCAGCTCCTTCCTGGCTTCTGCTGTGAGCAGGCTGATGGCCAATGGCCTCAAGTCTGGAGTGTAGGCTGAGCCCCTCACAGCTTACCCAGCATTTCTCCCCCATTATCCTCTGTAAGGCGGGGAGTGGTATACGTCTGTTTTAAAGACTAGGAAACTAAGGTCCCTCAGCCAATAGGTAGGGGAACTGGAATTCAAATCCGAGTTCTGGTTCCCAGACCTGGGCACCACAGAGCCGGCATGGGGAGGAGCCTTGCAGGCTTCTCAGCAACGGGTCACATTCTCAGGGACTGGCGGGGCTCCCCCAGCAGCCAGGTCAAGGAGACCCCAGGGAGAACAAGAGCAGAGGGCAGCCTCTTCCCAGCTTCCCTTCTGCCCAGGGCCTGGGCCGTGGCCAGGGCACAGTGGGGAAGGCCAGGCCCCTTCCAGGACACACGCCATGCCCCAGCCCAGAATGAAGTCATGGGAAACACAGGGCTTCGGGAATCCCGGAGTGTCCACCCTACCCCAAGGAAGCCCAAAGGGATGAGGAGATTTGAAGTTGGGCTGGGCACTGGGTGGCCTCGTTCCAGTCCCAGCTCTGCCATGGATGAGGAGTGGCCTTGGACAAGTTCCTGTCCCTCTCTGCCCTCAGTTTCCCTGTTTGTGAAATAGGTGATGATCCTCTCTGAACGGGAAGATCTGACTCACCCCAAGGAGGATCTGGCCACGCACTCACTCTAAACCGGCCCGGGTAGGGCCAGTAGCTGGAAGAGTCAGGGCTGAGCCCACGGCATGGGAATTCAGGGACGGGGTCTGCTGAATTCCAAACTTTCATTGGCAGAGCGGCCGCAGGCCCGGCTTCCCACAGACGCAGCCCAGCCCCCAGAGCAGGCCCGCAGTTCCCACTGCAGCCCTTCCAAGTGGAAACTACAACACTGTAGAAGCCCCGTAGAAAGTAAACAGAAAGCAATGGCCCCAGGACCTCGAGGCCCCGGGCCCAGCCTGGGGCAGCCCTCAGGGAGGCGGCTCCAACCAGAGCAGATTCCTGCCGAGCCTGTCTGGACAAGCCTGGGGCCCCTGAGGGAGGAGCCAGCCGCCAGCGCCCCCACGCCCCCTGCTCAGATCAGAGAAAATGCTGTCTGCCTCCTCCTCAGAAGTGCTAACGGGCAGGAGAGAGCAGGCCGGGCACCAGGGGACAGAGCCCTGGTCTTAGCGCTGCTGCAGACTCCCTAGAGGGACAAGGCCAACCTTCCCTGTGCCTCACTGTCCCCATCTGAACAACAGACACGGCACATCAGCTACTTTCTAAGGTCCTTACCAAGTACTGAGAGTTTGAGCCTAGAATGTGGTACAAGGTGGTCAGCTGAAAAGAGGAGAAGAATGGGGGCTGTCTCAGGAGCTCGAGCTGGGAAGGCAGGCCAGGTCTATTAGGAGGGACCCACATGGGCATCCAGTCCTGGCCTCCCTCTCCCCACTCCACATGCCATTTTACAGCGGAGGAGACCGAGGCCTTTCCCAGGCCAGCCACACAGAGATGGAGCGCAGGACTCCTTGCTGGCTCTGGGGTCCTGAGCCCAGGCCTTTGAGGAGGCTCATGCAGGCCCTGGCAGGTGCAAGCCAGGCTGGGGGAAAGGCAGGGTAATGTGGGCCAATCTTGCCCCACCCTCTCCTCCCGAACCCCCCAGTTTTTCTCCAGGGTCTGACCAGGCCTCTAGCTTGGACCTGTCTTCAGGCAGGTGAGGGGAAGTGAAGCGAGGAGGGGGACAGGGAGCAGGCAGACCTGCAGGACTTGTTCCTCTCCATCTCTGGCCCCCTTGTGATGTCCTCTGCCCAAAGGGCCTTGTTTCTCAGTCTCCTCCAAAGTTACAAAGTTGGCTCCCTGTCATCCACACAGTGCCAAAACCATGCTGGGTTCTGAGAAGATGGAGGAAGGCCTCCACTGGGAACCACATCCCACCGGGGACTCAAAGCCCCATTGACTGACTCCAATACTCCTGCCCCTTCTTCCTGTGGCCCCTCTCCTCACAGGGCCTGGACACATGTCCCTGAGACTGGTCAAGGGCCAATCGTACTCCAGAAAGACCCAGACTTACCTTCCCACTTCTATGCCAGATTGTTCTCCTGAGCAGCTGCAAAAAGCCACCCCACTTCTATAGCAAAAGACCTTCATGCAGACGGTCTTGATGGCCCATGACATATGTCCAGGCCTGTTAGAATCCTGCTTTGGTCTCTAGACCTACCCCACTATGTCCACGTCCACATGGAAAGGCTCTTGGGATCTTACCCCAGGCTCCCCAGCAGGATCCTCTTCGGAGTTGGGAGGCAGGGGGAAGAGTCACTGTAGGGAGTGGATGGGACAGGCCTCTGGCACCAGCCAGGTGTGGCTGGAACAATCAAGGACTGAGTCCTGGACCAGGAACCTGGGTTCTAGTCTCAGCTCTGCCGGCGACTTGCTGTGTGATGGTTGGCAGATACATCTTCTCTCTGAGCCTCGGGCGCTGTTTGTGAAGTGGCATTGTTATCTGCTCCTCCTTTGGCTGTTGGATCTCCACCACACATCACTGTCACTCCTACCTGGGCCCAGATCTTTCCCTGGCATCTTTTCCTGCCCACCTCCCCCCACTCACCACCCCTTGGAAGTGCTCGTTCTTGGGACCTGAGGAGGGCACAGGCAGCATGGCCCACATACCCACCTCCCAAGAGAAGCTGCCGGCAGCGCCTCCTTTTAGCCACAGGCCCTGGGACCAGTAAGCCAGGTCCTACAGCAGCCCACATGGCCACATGGACACATGGAAACGTGGCCACGCTGCCACAGAGTCAAGAGCGCTTCTCCCTGCTGAGCAGGCTAATGCCTTAATCCCTTTACACAAAGCCTGCTGATTCTTTCCTCCGGGGGAAAGTGGTGGGGGCACAAATTGGCTTATTCCAGTGATCCAGAGAGAGGCTGCTCCTATGAGGCCGGCAGATCCATCCCTGTGCATGGCTGTCGCTCAACTCTCTGCAGCACACACACCCCTCACTACCCTCACCTCCAAGCCTCCAGGAATCCTTGTAGATTCAGAGACACGGAGACTCCCCATGGTCCTCCCTCCCTCCTTCCAGGAGAACTGCTGGGTATTGGAGATAGACGGGCCTGGGCTGCCAAGCTCCTACACTGACTAAATTTGGGGTATCTGACCCCAGGTACGAACTGCTAGGGAGGACACAGAGAAGGCGAGAGAGGATACACCACCCAGAAAATAGTAGAATGGGAGAAGTTTCTCTCCATTCCTTTCACTCACTTTCCATAGCCCTATCCAGGGTCCAACCTGGCCAGAAGAAAGATATTTTGTAAGCTTCCTTCTGATAAAATTGCAGACCATCCAGAGTGAGGGTAGCCTCAAAAGAAGGGACAGCCAGTGGTGGAGCTTCAGGCATTCACAGAAGAGACCATTTGGGTCAGGAAGCTTTTTTGGTATCCATGAAAGCCCACGGCCCTGTGGCACCTGTGTGTGTGCGTAGTGAGGTCAAGGGGAAGGTGGTGTTTCCAGAGGGAGGTTGCCACGAAAACCAGTTCACACACAGACTCATCAGAACACCCACAGCAGGCTGGATCGTAATGACTCAGAACTGGAAACAGCTCGATGTCCATCAGCAGGTGCCTGGATTACTGTGGTACATTGGTGCAATGAAATACTACTCAGCCATACAAAGGCATGAACTATTGATACACACAACTACCTGGATAAATCTCAAAATCACTATCCTAAGGGAATGGAGCCAGGCACAAAAGAATACATTCTACACAATTCCAACTATGTGAAAATCCAGAGGAGGCAAAATGGATCTTGGTGGTAGAGGTCAGATGGGGAGAAAGGAGGGGGTGAGAGGAAGAAGGCGTGAGAGAACTTTCTGAAATGATATGAAAGAAATGTTCTGTATCTTGATTTGGGTGATAGATACATAGACAATTGTCAAAACCCATTTAACTGTACACTTAAGGTTGCACGTCAATTTTACCTAGTATGTAAATAATAAAAATAAGCATGGAATTTTTTTAGTCAGTTAGTTAAATCTTTATTTTGGAATCACTGCACACTTACAGAAAAGTTGCAAGACCAGCACAAAGAATTCACATTTACCCTTCACCCAAATTTCCCAACAGTTAGCTTTTACTACAGTGGGTTTATCATCCTTTCTCTCTGTCTGTCTCCCTGTCTCTTGATATATATATAATTATACATACATTATGTATATGTCATACATATCATTGTTTTCTGAGCCTTTCAAAAGTAAGTTGTAGTATCATAGCCCTTTTGCTCAAAATAGTTGTGTGTATTTCCTAAGAATAAGGTTATTTTCTTGTTCTTGTTATCAAAATTGGGATATTAACATTAATAATAATATTTTCTGATCTATATGCTTTCTTATTCAAATTTTGCCAATTGTTCAAAGAATATCCTTTATTAATTTTTTTTGTGGTTCAGGATTTGATCCAGGATCTCAGGTTGCGTTTACTTGTCATGTCTTGTTAGTCATATTTAATTTGGAATTGTTCCTCAGCCTTTCTTTGTCTTTCATGTGCTTGGCATTTTTAAAGAGTGTGGGCCAGTTATTTTAATAAATGTTTTTGGTCTGGTGATGGTTCACGCCTATAATCCCAGCACTTTGGGAGGTCGAGGTGGGTGGATCCCGAGGTCAGGAGGTCAAGATCAGCCCGGCCTAGATGGTGAAACCCCGTCTCTACTAAAAATACAAAAAATTAGCCGGGCGAGGTGGCGGGCGCCTGTAGTCCCAGCTACTCGGGAGGCTGAGGCAGGAGAATGGCATGAACCCGGGAGGCGGAGCTTGCAGTGCGCTGAGATCGTGCCACTGCACTCCAGCCTGGGCCACAGAGCAAGACTGCGTCTTAAATAAATAAATAAATAAATAAATAAATAAATGTTCTTTAGTGTGGGTTTGTCTGATGTGTCCTCATGATTAAATGCAGATTATTGGTTTTTGCAGGATTATCACAGAAGTGAAGTTGTGTCCTTCTTGGTGCATCATCTGATGAGGTACATAGTGTCTATTTGTCCTATTACTAGTTATACTAATTTGGATCATGAGTTAAGGTAAGGTAACACTGTAAAGTTACTGTTTTTCCATTTCTATTTAATAAATATTTTGTGGGCAGCCTGGGCAACATAGTGAGACCCAGTCTCATATATATATATATATGTATATATATGTGTGTGATATATATGATATATATATGATATATATGATATATATATGATATATATGTGTATGTCTCATGTATACATATATATGATATATATGTATATGTATATATTAGCCAGGCATGGTAGCATGCACTTATAGTCCCAGCTACTCTGGAGGCTGAGGTGGGAGGATCATTGGAGCTCACCATGAGTTTGAGGCTGTAATGAGCCATGATTGTGCCACATTGCATGCCAGCCTGGCCAACAGGAGTGACACCTTGTCTCTCTCTCTCAAAGAAAAAAAAAGTACTTTGTGGAGAGTTACCTTTAGACTGTGTACATATCCAGTTCTTTGTCAGATTTTTCACCCACTAATTTCAGGATCTACTGATGATTCTTGCCTGAATCGACTATTACTATGATGCTGGTCAAATGTAATTTTCTAAACTCAGAATTTCCTCTTTATTAGTTTGGATTTTACTATACAGAAGAGCTTTTTCTTTTCCTCATGTATTTATTTATACTCATTATATTATATCTGTATGGACTCAGGGATTCTTATTTTATTCAATGGGTTGTAATTCATTCTTATCATTATTCATTTTGGTGCTCAAATTTTTCCAGGTTTGGCCAGTGGGAGCTCCTTCAAGCTGGCCCCTGTATCTTTTTGACATTTCACCACAATTCTTTGAGCATTTCAGGTTCATCACGTACTTGTCCTGGAAATCAGCTGTTTCTCCAAGGATCCCTTGTTTATTATAGCGGAGAATGATCTGGGAGGTAGAATATCCATGACCATGTCTATATTAGCATCTCTATATAAAGCCATGCGCTTGTACGGTTACCTCCAATTTCAATTTAATACCTAAGGGTGCATTCTTGTCTTCTGCCTTCCAATACCTGTAACTCACTTCTCCAACAGTGAGAAACTTGGACCCCATGATTGTCATTATATTTACTTATGTACCAAAGCCTAGAAGTTTCAGAATGGCTAAACCATATCGCTGCAAAAAACAAACCTGCTAACTAGAGTTTGACATTTTTGCAGATCTTTTTTATCTCTTGTCTGGGCGTATATAGTAAAATACTGTATTCAAAATGCCCTTGGGTCAGGCTTTTCCCTCCTTTTAGTGTGGTTTTTATTCATTCGAAGTGTATTAGGTTTGTTTGTTTCTGATTGTATTACATTCTAGAGACTTCCCCCATCCTTTATTATTGTTCTTATTTGAATAGGTAAAGCACTGACGTGGTTCTGAAAGTCAATACTATACAAAACATTTATACTCAGAAAAAATAGCTCTCTGCTCATATCTCTTCCACTCCATTCCCACCCTACCTTTGTAGGTGGCTGATCTGATTAGTTTATCCTTCTGGTGTTTCTTTTTGCAAAAACAATCTTCTATAATATATATTTACATATATAAATTTAAATATTCCCCCTTCCATAAGATATAAAGGGTAATAATTTCTTT
>NW_012123931.1:1893229-1905062 GCF_000951035.1 Colobus angolensis palliatus | reverse complement strand
CCTTGTTTCTTACACACAAAGTAACATTCTAGAGTTACAGTTTTGCACTTTAATTTTTTAAACTTACCAACATATCCTGGAATCACTCTATCTCAGTTAGTAGAGATTGTCCTTAATTTTTGTAAGCTTACATTTTTATTGAAGAATAGCTTACATACCGAAATCATAATGTACAAGTCATAAGTGTATGGCTTGATGATTTTTCACTTCGTGAAGAATGTAACCACCACCATGTAACTGTAGCACCCTCATGGAACCGGGACCACCAAAGTCCTTTCTTGTCCCTTGCAGTCACTACCCACACTAAGGGACCCTGCTATGCTGACTTGTAACACCATTGATTAATGTCTGGTTTGAAAGCTGTATAAATGGGTTCATATAATATTTGCTCTTTGGTGTCTGACTCATTTTGCTCAGCATTATGTTTGTGACATTTAACCATGGCTATGTGTAATTGTAGCTTGCTCATTCATATTCTATAATTATACCACTATATATATATTTATTTTTTTGAGACAGTCTCATTTTGTCCTCCAGGCTGGAGTGCAGTGGCATGATCTCGACTCGCTGCAACCTCCGTCTCCTGGGTTCAAGTGATTCTTCTGCCTCAGCCTCCCGAGTAGCTGGGACTACAGGCACACACCACCATGCCCAGTTATTTTGTAATTTTAGTAGAGACGAGGTTTCACCATGTCAGCCAGGATGGTCTCTATCTCTTGACCTCATGATCCACCTGCCTCGGCCTCCCAAAGTGCTGGGATTATAGGCATGAGCCACCCTGCCTGGCCTTATATCACAATATTTTTATTAACTATGTTTTTCTGGCCAGGCTCAGTGGCTCACACCTGTAATCCCAGCACTTTGGGAGGCCGAGGCAGGTGGATCACGAGGTCAGGAGATCGAGACCATCCTGGCCGACATGGTGAAACCCTGTCTCTACTAAAAATACAAAAATTAACTGGGTGTGGTGGCGTGTGCCTGTAGTCCCAGCTACTCGGGAGGCTGAGGCAGGAGAATCACTTGAACCAGGGAGTCGGAGGTTGCAGTGAGCCGAGATGGCACCAACACACTCCAGCCTGGCGACAGAACGAGACTCTGTCTCAAACAATACAAAACAAAACAAAACAAACAAAAAAACAAAACAAAATAAAACAAATCAAAAATAACCCTATGTTTTTGATGGGTATTTGGGTATTTCCAGCCTTCTGGCTTTATAGTTAATGCTGTGAAAATCCTAGTACCCAGTATGCCTAGGAATGTAATTGCTGGGTTATAGGGTCTGCATATGGTTAGCTTTGGTAGGCGTCATTAGATGCTTTTGCAAAGTGTTGATATACCAGTTTGAATACTTACCAGCCATGTAAAGCAGTTACAGTTGCTGCACATCCTTACCTACACCAAATTTTAAAAATCTCTCTTACTCATTATAGCCATGCTGAGGGTGTGTGTTGTACTGAGGTTTTAATCTGTATTTCCTGTATGAGCAAATAGCACTTTTTCCCAGGATCACCCACAAACTAGTCCCCTTAGCTCTGGCCTTGGAATCAGAAGACCTCACCCTGCCCACTCTGATTAGGTGAGTTATGTGACACTGACCTGTCATCCCTTTCCTGCCACGACAACAAAATAATTTAGATTGGGTAATTTATAAACAACAGATTTTTTTTGCTTGCAGTTCTGAAAGCTGGGAAGTCCAAGATCAAGGCCCCAGCAGATGTGGTGTCCGGTAAGGGTTTGCCCTCTGCTCCATAGGTGGCGTCTTGTTGCTGTGTTCTCATGTGGCAGAAGAGGTCAGGGAGCTCACTTGAGCCTCTTTTATAAGGGCATAATCCCATTCATAAGGGCAGAGCCTTCAGGACTCGATTACTTCCAAAAGGCCCCATCTCTTAATATTATCACATTGGGGATCAAGTTCCAACATGTGAATATTGGAGGGACACCAGCATTCAGACCGTAGCATGATCTAAGTTTTCTCATCTGTAAGTAGGAATAACCCTTGGCCTGCGTTTGCAGTAGGCGCACACTGGTGTTGGAGTTGGTGGAGCTCCAGGACTTTCTTCCAGGCCTGTCTGCCTTCTTCAAGGGCACAGGTCTTTTTAGAAGACGGGGTTTGTTGCCCACATGCCAGTCTTCTTCCGTACTTCTACCCTGGATCTTTTTCCTCCTTTGACAGCATCTCAAGGCTTCCTCTTCCAGATCACCTTCATCTTTTTTTCTATATCACTGAGGCAGGATCTAGGCCAGAAAGGACAATGCATGGACCCAGGAGGTGGCCATTTGCATTTGGCTTGCTCTATTGCTGCATGACCTGGGCTGGTTTCTAGAAGGAAATGGGGTATAGACATTGCCTGTAGCATCCCTGGGGCACTTTAGTGCTCTTGTGTGCTGTGCTGTGCTGAGGAGGAGGTCATCCAAGCAGGTTAGCAGATGGGAAATAGACAAACCATCTTTGTGTACTTAGGATGCCAAATAGACATGCAAACAGCTGCCCCATGCCTGTGTGGCAATGAAGAAAGTACGGCATCCCCAAAGGAACTCTCAAATCCCTTTGGAGAGCCTATGGGAGAAGTGTGCTCCCAGCTTTTCATCCTTCAGTGCACTTGGACTGTTCTGAGCTGGGAATGACTTGAGTGTAGAGAAGCCCAGTCCCTTATTCACTACAAGAAGACGCTGAGCCATAGTGCTGTGCAAAGCAAGAGGCAAGGCTCTGCCTGAGTGTCCTCAGGATGACTCAGTTGTGGACCCTTTCTACAGATGCCCAGAGCCCATGGGGAAGCTAAGGCACAAGCATAAACAACTGTGGACCAAGTTCTGGAGGGGCACAGATGGTTTCTAACATGAAGGGCTGGTGAGTAATGTAGGTAAGAGTGAGGGAAGGTGTTACAGGTCCAGGGACCAGCCCGAGTACAGATGTGGAGATGGGGACCTGGTGCATGTTCGTGGAGTGAATGAATGAAGGCAGGTGGGCTAGATCACCAAGGCTTGAAAACTTGACTAAAAGGCTAGGATTTTATCCAGTGCATAATGACCACTGGTGTTTATGAAAGGGGTTGGTGCAGGCATGATAGAATCACAGCTGATCACAGATGCTCACCTTTGGAAGGTCCCTAGCTCACAGAGTTTCCCCCACCGGCTCCCCCACCGGCTTCCACTATTTGAACTCCCTTCCTTATTGAACCAAAGACTTTTCCTGCTCCAAGAGATCCTCACAAAGTGAAAACTCTGGGTCACAGCTCCATCCTTGATGGGATCAGCTGCTCAGTCCAAGACCCATAGAGAGGTTTGTTTCCAGAGGCAGGGGCCAAGCTAGCATTGATGAGAGTGAACATTGGGATAGGTGGGAAGGGAATTATTTTTTTTAACATCTGCTAATGACAGGCATTATATTAAGTATCCAACATTCAATATTTCATTTACTGTTGTAGCAACCCTATTCGGAAGGCATTCTCCCCATTTTATAGAAGAAGAAACTGAGGCTTGGGCAGACTAAATTATCACTTACATAGTAAGTGAGTCTGTTTGCAAGACCTGAGCCTTTTCTGCTGCCCCAAGCAGAGTGTATGCCAAGTGTCTCTAGAAAGCTGGGTGGGAGGGGAAGGGTCATCTGGGCCCAGTGCCCGTTTGTCCCATGACAGACAGCTCTGAGGCCTGGGCCTCCAAATGCCGTCACCCGCAGAGCTGCTCTGGTGATCTCCCTGACTGGATGTTCCTGGCTAAAGCTGCAGAATTGCAGTCTTTTCAAAGTACACCAGGAGATGTCAACAAAAAGAGTGAAATTGTGCTCAAATTAGACACAATTTTCTGGAATCCTCTGTTTTCCTCCCCCTAATAAGCAGAAGCATGGCATCCATTCTGCAGCATTTATGCTTTTAAATAAAAGGCTCCCATAGAATCCCTCGAACTGCCATTTGTGAAGCAATATTCTCATCACTATCTCCAGGTCACAGACACTGGATGCCATGTCATGCAAAGGGTGGACTTGTTCACCATTCATTCAACAAGCATTCAGTAAATACCTGCTATGGGACTTGCTCTGTGTTGGGCACTGGGAACACAGATGGGGATGAAACCCATGTAGACCATGAGATCCTCAGTGGCTACAAAGACAAGCAGACATTGTAGAGGATTAGGACCTCTGCAATGTGAAAGAGCTGAGAGACGCTTGGGGTAACCCCTGATGGTCTCTGCAGGGGTGGAAGTGGGCTAAGTGATAGGAATGCCCGTGGATTCCCGTAGGGATTCAGATAGGCAAGTGGCCCTGGCCAGGGCCTCAAGGAGCCTAGGTCTTCTAGGACCAAGGTGAGCCTTAGTGGAGGGGAAGGGAACTCCAGGTGCCAAGAGTGACTTGAGCAGGGGTCTGGACAAGGGACTGGCATGTGTGGGATGGTGAGGCTGCCATGCTGCGGGTAGGCGAGGGGGACAGGTGATCGGCTCTGGGCTTTTGTTGCCTGGCCTATCGCAGCAGCCCTCACCCTGCTGGTCCTGCAGCAGTGCCCCTGCCTGGCACCTGGCCTTCGTCCCCTTATTTAGTGTCACACACCCTTAGCTCAGCTGCCCGTGGTGTCCCACACAACCAGGCCTGTGTCTCACTTCCAGCCTATGCTCTTGCTGTTGCCTTTTCCCAGAATGCCTGCACCCCACTCCCCTTCTTCCCCTGGGAAACTTTGTTTAAGGCTCAGCTTAGCCCTCCCCTCCCTCCTCACAAAGCCTTGGGGTTGAATTCAGTGCCCTCCTCACCACTCAGATATCTCCCCTGGGGACTCCTGAGGGGATGGCCATGGTGAGCTGGTTGGTTTGTTTGTCTTTTGGGGAGAGGCTGGGTCTTGGAGCCACAAGTGAGACACACATGGAGGGGTAGTACAGTGGAGGGTGTGTGACCTCATCGCATCCTAAAGGAGAAAAATATCTTTGTTTCTTTTTTAGACACAGGGTCTTGCTCTGTTGCCCAAGCTGAAGTGCAGTAGCTCGATCATGGCTCATTGCGGCCTTGAACTCCTGGACTCGAGCTATCCTCCCACCTCAGTTTCCCGAGTAGCCGAGACTTACAGGTGGTAGTCACTGCACCCGGCTCAAATAACTATCTTAACTGTGAGAAATGGTGAACTGGCATAAGTTCACAACCTTGACTATGCATGCCATCGATGCCAACAGTGACTGTGCTGGCCATCCACCATGGCCAGCCGTGTGCTTCTTCTTGTTCTGCCACAGTGTAAAAGTCATACATTTTTCATCAAGAGAAAATAAAATCAGAGCACCATCAATTTCTCTAATCCAATTCCCCTCGAGCAGTATTTATACCTTGCCCCAGTGTCTAGGGGGTCCTAAGGGAACTTCAGGTTTTTCCCCTCAGTGTCTGAGACCACCTCCTCCTTGATGCCTCCCTGGGTGGCCCAACCCCACATCTGCAACTTGCAGCATCAGCCCACTAGAGACCAAGGGCCCTTGGAGGGTCTCATGGGAACTTTGCAGGCTCCTCTCCTCCCCACACCTTTGAATCAGATCTGGCCTTTCTCACAGCTCCACCACCGCTCTTTCCCCCTCACTATCCATGTGCTCCTTCTGTCTCACCCACAGCCCTGACCCCAAGGCCAGCCACATTGCTTCTCAAACCTCTGTCTCAGGTTTCCCAAATGGTGGCCCCACATTCATGCAGGTATGTTCCGTTTGGCCTACAATGTTGAGAGTGTTTTGAAAATCAGCATGAGTTAATTCACTTTGTGATCACCTTTCAAGCTGTATGCTTAACATTTATGCTTTTCTGCATGTATCCTTCCAGTAAAAACAAATTTTTTTTTTAAATCAGCAGATTTCAGGTGAGGCATGGTGGCTCATGCCTGTAATCCAAGCACTTTGGGAGGCAGCAGGTGGGAGGATTGCTTGAGCCCAAGATCTTAAGACCAACCTGGGCAACATGGCGAAACTCTATCTCTACCAAAAATACAAAAATTAGCCAGTCTCATAATCCAGCCTCAAGTAAATAAATAAATAAATATTTTAAAATAAGATACTTAAAAAAAAAAACAAAACAGCAGATTCCACATTGAAATCCAGACTTCCACCCTGTCTTGAACACCTGGAAGGCCAGTCCTACTGAGCATTTATCCCAAATCAGCTTTAGCTGGCGGCTGCCTGCTTCACAAAAGACATACACTACCCCTTTTCCACAGTCTCCACCACTGTCTATTGTAACCTCCGGCCACTCCCCTCATTTGTGTACCTGTCCTGCCCCTAGGACAGGCATTCAAGCCAGTTGTCTTTGGGTTCTCCTGATTTATTTCCTACTGCCTCCTGGAGGTTCCATGGGTATCTCAAACTCAACCTGACCATGACTGAAGCCACATCCTCCTCCACTGTCCCCAAAACCTCCTCCCCTCCAATATTCCCTGTCTCAGGAAATACATCACAATCTGCCCAGTCATCCAAGGAAACAACCTGGACATTTCTGGGACTCCTTGTCTACCCCTTGTCCCACCTACGATTTGTCATCAACCTGATGATTCTGCAAAGCTGCCTGCTGCTCTGCAACCCCACAGCGCATGCAGAGCCAAGCCACCGTCACCCCGAGCTGGGACCACAGCAGCCTCATGACTGGTCTGCCTGTTCCAACTCCAGCCCCTCTAAGCTGTTGCACCCTCTGCAGCCAGAGAGGCCTTTGTAAAATGCAATGTGATTATGTTGCTTCCCTCTTAGACCCCCTTCTATAGCTTCCACAGCTTCCCATTTTCACCCAAAATCCAAACTCCACAAAGGTCTAATATCAGGGCCTGCCTCCCTCCCTAGCCTCTTCCCACAGCGCATCCTTCTTCACGGCATACTCATTAACCTTATTTCAGTTCATGCCATTCCCTTCAACACTTCACTCCACACTTCACTTTTTGAAACAGGACATGTAACTTTTATAGAGTAAATCATCCACATCTTACATGTATAGCTTGAATGATTTTTATATATGTAAACACTCGTGTAACCACTCTCCATTTCAGTACCCCAGAGATCTTCTTTATGTGCCTTTCTGGCAGTACCCACCCATCATTAAATCGACTTTGGTACAGGTTAGTTTTGCCTGTTCTTGACCTTCATAGAAATGAAATTATATAGTATATGTTCTTTTGTGCTTGAATTCTTTTGTTTAATATTATGTCAGTGAAATTCACCCACATTGTTGCATGTATTAATAATTCATTCATGGCTGGGCGCGGTGGCTCACGCCTGTAATCCCAGCACTTTGGGAGGCCGAGGTGGGTGGATCACAAGGTCAGGAGATCGAGACCATCCTGGCTAATACAGTGAAACCCCATCTCTACTAAAAATACAAAAAAATTAACTGGGCGTGGCGGCAGGCGCCTGTAGTCCCAGCTACTCGGGAGGCTGAAGCAGGAGAATGGTGTGAACCCAGGAGGCGGAGCTTGCAGTGAGTTGAAATGGCGCCACTGCACTCCAGCCTGGGTGACAGAGCGAGACTCGGTCTCAAAAAAAAAAAAATTAATAATAATAATAATAATTCATTCATGCTCTTTGCTGTGGAGTCTTCTGTTGTATAGATACACCACTGTTTATGCATTCTACTGGTGATGGGCATTTGAGTAGTGTTATGGACTAAATTGTGTCCCCCCAAATTTTATGGAATAAAGTCCTAACCCCTAATGTGTCTGTATTTGGAGACAGGACCATTAAGGAAGTAATTAAATTTTGCAATTACGTAGACAGTTGGAAAAAAGGCCAGGTACGGTGGCTCACCCTTGTAATCACAGCACTTTGGGAAGCTGAGGCAGGTGGATCACAAGGTCAAGAGATCGAGACCATCCTGGCCAATATGGTGAAACCCCATCTCTACTAAAAATACAAAAATTAGCTGGGCATGGTGGCACATGCCTGTGGTCCCAGCTACTTGGGAGACTGAGGCAGGAGAATTGCTTGAACCTGGGAGGTGGAGGTTGTGCGAGTCAAGATCGCACCACTGCACTCCAGCCTGGCAACAGAGCAAGACTCCATTAAAAAAAAAAAAAAAAAAAGGAGGTAGTGAAGGTTAAATGAGGTCATAAGGGTGGGGCCCTGATCTGATAGAACTGGTGTCCTTATAAGAAGAGAAAGAGACACCAAGAGGACCGTTTGAGGACACAGTGAGAAAGCAGCTGTCTGCAAGCCAGAGACAGAGACCTCACCAGAAGCCAACCTGGAACCTGGTCAGCACCTTGATCTTGGACTTCCAGCCTCCGGAACTATGAGAAATAAATGTCTGTTGTTTAGGCCACCCAGCCTGTGGCATTCTGTTAAGGCGGCCCAGGCTGACTGATGCAGGTAGTTTCTAATTGAGGGCTATGACACAGCTGCTATAAATATTCTTCTACATGACTTTTGGTGAACATAAGCACTTCTTTCTATTGGCTCTGTCCCCAGGAGTGGGTCATAGGGTAGAGGCATTGATAGAAGGACAGAGAGAAAGAGAAAGAGACAGGAATTATTCTTTTCTGAACCATTTGAGAAGTTTAAGCAGATACACTCTCCCAAACCTCATTGCAGCCAGTGAAGGTAGGATGCTCTCTTACTCCCGTCTAATCTTTAGACTCCATCCTAATTTCATTATTATCCCAATAATATCTGTTACATCAAAAGGGTCCTATCCATGATCCATGTTGATTTAATTGTCAAATGTCTTTACTCTCCTTTGGTCCTAGACAGTTCCTTCATCTTTACTTTTATGAACTTGACACCTAGAACAGTTACAGGCTGGTCATTTTGTAGAGTGGCTCACAATTTGAGGAGCTCTGATGTTAATGTGTTTCGGGCAGGAATGTACAAACGTGATGTGGTGTTCTTTGCATTGCGTCCTGTCAGGTTATTTGTGGTCAATTTGCCCCATTACTGGAGATATTAACTTTTATTCTTTGGTTAAGATGGTGTCTATCAGGCTTCACCAGTGTTAAATTAATTAATGAGTATATTGTACTTATTAATTAACTTGTAATTAATTAATATTTTATACAGAGTAAGTTTAAAATTATGTAAATATCCTGTTTCTCATCAAAATTTTACCCAATAGTTTTAGTAGCCATTAATGATTCTTGACTAAATCAAATATTTCTACAGTGCTTGCAAAATGTGATTTCCTAATTCCATTATCCCTTCTACATTTTTTAGTTTGCATTCTACTCTAAGAGTTTCTCTTCTCACTATTTTTTATTCATTTATTTACTTGTATTAATATTGACTCACAGATCATTATTTATTTTGATGCTCAACTTGTCCCCGATGTGGCCACAGAGAGCCTCTTCAAGTTGGCTCTCGTGTCCTTTTTTCTTTAATTTTACAGTTTTATTTTTTAAATTGTGGTAAAATACACATAAAAGGTACCGTCTTAACCGCTTTAGTGTACCATTCAATGGCATTAAGGGCATTCTCATTGTTGTGCAACCATCACCACCATTCATCTCCAGGGTTCTTCATCTGATAAACTTGAAACTCTGTACCCATTAAACAATGACTCCTCCCCCCAGCCCCTGGCAACCACCATTCTACTTTTTTTTATTTTCAGAACTTCCTTCCTGTTGAAGACTGAATAGTATTCCACTGCATGGATATACCACATTTTGTTTATCCATTCATCCGTTGATGGGACACTTGGGTTGTTTCCACATTTTGGCTCTATGATGCTGCTATAAACATGAGTGTACAGATATTTCCTCAAGTCCCTGCTTTCAATGCTTTTGGATGTATGCCCAGAAGTGGACTTGCTGGATCATATGGTAATTCTACTTTTAATTTTTTGAGGATCTGCCATACGGTTTTCCATAGCAACTGCACTATTTTATATTCCTACCAACCCAGTGCCCAAGGCTTCCAATTTCTCACATCATCACCCATGCTTATTTTCTTTCTTTGATAGTAGCCATCGTAATGGGTGTGAGGTGGCATCCATCTCATTATGGGTTTGCTTTACATTTCTCTAGTGATTAGCAATGTTGATCATTTTTCATGTTCTTATCAGCCATTTGTATATCTTTGGAGAAATGTCTACTGAAGTCCTTTTTAACTGGGGTGTTTCTTCTGTTGTTGGACATAGGAGTTCTTTATATATTCTGGATATTATCTTATGTGCTTTCGGCATGTCCCCATCATTCTTTGAGCTCTTTCTGTCTGAAACAACAAGATGTTTCAAGTGCTCTATTTCCCCTGTCCCAGCCCTGGAATCAGTCATTTCTCCAAGGAGCCCTGATTCCTTTCAGTGGCAAATGATTTAGAGGCAGATCTGGGCTGTAGATTTGCTCATTTCTTTTGGGGGCTTGTTGCTCCCAGACCCTCTCAGTGGCCAGAGCCAAGGAATGTGTGTGTATACACATATATTTATATTTATTTCCAGATCTATATATTAAAAATTGTAAGTTCACATCAATACCTCTATTTCCAGTCCATTATCATAGGATTCACTCAAACTTCTCCCCTTTCCATATTTTCAACTTCCTTCTCCAACAGCAAGAAACCTGGCTCCCACTCTCCCCACTATATTTATGTATTGCCCAATGCCCCTGCATGTAGCTAGCCTCCTGAATCCATGGGCTGCTGCCCTCACTTGGCCACCTTTCTGCTCCACACTAACACCCCCTGCTGCTTTCACAAAGTGTTGGGGGAAGGAAAGGAGGTCCTACAGAATTTTAAGGGAATTATTCAATTATTCAGGAAGGAAGGAAGCAAGCAAGTACAGGGCTGGATCTTGAAGAAGTTTGCAGACAGCCTCAGCACGTTTCCGCCCCATGTAATTGGGCTGAAAGCTTAGGGACATGCCTTTTAACAGCCCCATCTACTCCAGTGTTTCTGGGAAGTTCCCGGGCCAGCCCCTGGCTCAGGGATGCCCACCAGACCATAATGAGCCGGTCTGCTCAGGCTCCACACTCCCAAGGACAGACTACTGCCGGAGCTGCTGGTAGCTGCTGGAGGCCACAATGTTGCCCTGGGCCCACCCAGCACTTGAACCCTGACCAGAACCCTGAACCTGGCAGGGTGAGGCAAGAGACTGGGGCCTTGGGCCTCAGGGAGACCTGGCAAGGCCTATTCCAGGAGGTCAGGCTGGAAACTGGAAGAGACTCATAACTCATGCAGAAGCTCTTAGCTGAGTACCGCTTCCTCTCCCCCAGTGCATTTAAGCTGCACCTTACAAATCCAAATGGCTTAGAGGTTTCCTTTTCATCCTGGCCCCTGGAATATGAAAGGTTTTGCTTGCTACTGTGGCTTCCACCACCACAGAGACACCTGGAAGCGGGAGGAGTGTCTCTGTCCTACAGAAGCCTTGGTTCAGGCCCCCTGCCAGGTTTCAGTCATCCATGGGCAGCCAGATCACCCCTGTACCCAGCCTACCTCCTGAGGGTTGGGGGTGTGGGCAAGAGAGCTCACTGAGGCATGCTATGTGCAGAACCTTCCAGGGAGTGTTTGGAAGAACCCACCCTCAGGGAGCTCAAAACCTGTCTAGGGTCACAAGCCCCACCAAGAGCAGGAGCAGCAGCCCCTACACCCGCAGATGCCCCTGTGCGGGGCTAGGAATGACAGAACAGCCACGCTGTGAGTGATGGAAACAGGAAAGATAAGGATGATGGGAAACCATGGTAGAAACCTTCCAGAAAGACAGGCCAGCCTTTCCAACATGATCTTGGATGCATTCAGGTTTTAGGGGCCTGAAACATATATAATTTGGGTAGCTTTTTTTTTTTTTTTTTGAGACGAAGTCTTGCTCTGTTGCCCAGCCTGGAGTGCAGTGGTGCAATCTCCACTCACTGCGGCCTCTGCTTCCCAGGTTCCAGCAACTCTCCTGACTCAGCCTCCCAGGTAGCTGGGATTACAGGCA
>NW_012123931.1:1831670-1892433 GCF_000951035.1 Colobus angolensis palliatus | reverse complement strand
AAAAAAAAAAGAAAATGAAGGAGACTGCTCAGCTGGACTGCCATCCCTTGACTCCCAGCTGTCCTGGCAAGGCTTTCAGCTTCATGACAGTAGCATCGAGCAGAAGTTCACCACATTATGGCATTTGACAGTTTACAAAGCATGTCCATAGATGTGGTCATCTCCAAGAGCAGGCAGGGAAGCTGAAACTCCTGTGTCCCTACCTCTTACACAGGTCCTGGCAGATAAAAAGTCCACAAGCCATCTTTGCTGAGTTAACAAAAGGGCCAAAGAGGCCACGGGAAGCAGCTTCTCCCTGCAGGGTTGGGCAGGGCCAGATGAAGACTTTTATTTTGGGGTCTTAAGCCTGGAAAAGGATCAAGTATCCCCCACTTACCATGTGCAAATCAAAATAAAGCTAGTCCTAAACCACAGAATAAGAGTCAGGAAGTCCTACAGTATTCCAGGGTTTCCCATTGAATCTGCAATGATTTTTAAAAATGGATAATTTCTCCAAAACTTCTCATTTGGGGCGTGCCCTGCTTTAATGGTGCCAAAGCATATATGTGGCCTGCCAAGTGACCCATCCAGCCCTGGCTTGGTGCCACCACCTCTTATGGACTTCAGTGTGGATTCCTGGGCACAAGGTCTCAGAGGTGCAGAAAGACCCTCACCCCAGGAGTGAGGTTCAGCGGCCTGGATTTGAAAAGGCCCCCACCACTGACCAGCCATGTACACTTGGATCAGTCACTTAGTCTTTCCAAGACTCAGCATCCTTGTCTGAATGAGTGGGCTCACACTCGCTACGTCGTCGAGTGAGCATGAGGGTAAATGAACTCCGACATGCAAAGGGCCTCGCATGGGATCTGGTGCACAGTGGGCGCTCAGGAAGCACCTATTACCTGCAAGAAGCAACACAGGGAGTTGGCAGGTCCTTAGCTTTCTGCACTGAGAGCAGAACCCCAGCAGCTGTCCGAGACAAGTAGGTGCTGAGTAGACAGGAAGGGGCAGTGGCTGGACCTGGGAGTTGGGGTCTTTCCCACACCTGACTTAGCTGGGCAGTTCAGGCTTAGTTCTCAGCCTAAGATGGGCCCTCAGTCCTAGGACCTCCTTGTCCCTCCTCCCAACCACACTGAGCAGATCAGGAAGTGTGCACAATGTGCTCATTGTTATTAGAGTAAAACAAAAATAGCTTTGGCCTGGAGACTGTGTGTGCAGGGCTTGAGTGCAGTGGGCTACTTGCTTCTTTAGGGAGGCTTTTTTTTCAAGGGAAGCTCAGACTCAGGTGTGCTTGGGGTGGGCCCCCCAAAGGCAAGACCTCCCCAACCTGCCCCTCTCTTGCTCTCCAGACCTGTGCCCAGCACCGCCCCCGCCCCCAAATGCTTTCTATCCTCACGTCTCCTCCAGTCAACTATCTTTACTCACCCCTGTGCCTTCACTCCCAACAGCCGGCTCTCTCTGTTGAAGAGTGACGCTGAGCTGCTAGAACCACTCTGTCCACACCTATGGAGAACAGGAAGTACCTGGACATTTATGTGCTCCAATCGGGGGGAGGGAGGAAGTAAAACTGCCCCTGCCTGCTTGCCCCCGATTGGGGCACCTCTGGAGTGTCCCTACAGCTCCCTGGGGTATGAGACACGCAGCCCTTCACGTGGCTTGGCTTGATGCCACACCTGGCTTGGCTTCTTTCTCTTTGCTTGCGTCCCACATCCTTGTTTCTCAACTGTTTTTTCCCACTTAGATTTCTTCCTATGAAATCATTTTCACATAAATCTAGACTCAGTTTGCCCCAGGGGAACCTCAGCTAAGATAGTCTCCAACCTCAGGACTAGGCACAGCGGAGGGAGGCACCTGGAGAGACCTGTCATTTGACTGCTTCTGGGAGCGGTGTGTGTGGGGGGTGTACATGCACCTGCCTAGACTCTGCCTTGTACAGCGGGGAGCCCGGAGGAGGACGGAAGAAGTCTGTATTACTCAGAGTCCTCCAGGGAAACAGAACCAACACGATGAACAGAGAGATTTGTTATAAGGAATTGGCTTACAGGATTATGGGAACTGAGGAGTCCAGATCCAGAAAAGCTGATGGTGTGAGTTCCAGTGTGAGTCTGGGAGCAGGAGGAGATTGATGTCCCAGCTTGAAGACAGTCAGACAGAAAGCAAATTCTTTCTTACTCAGGTGTTTATCCTGTTCGAGCCTTCAACTGATTGGATGGAGCCCATCCACATGAAGGAGGGCCCTGTGCTTTACTCAGTCTATGGATTCAAGTGTTAATTCCATCCAGAAACAGGCATGGTGGCCTAGTCAAGTGGACACATAGCATGAACCACACCAGGGCTGCCCAGGCCTTTGCCTCTGCAGTGTGGTGTGGAGGCGCTGGCCGACTTTCCTTCTCTTCATCACATCCCCCACTGGCATAAGGGGCACTGAAACGCCTACTGGGGCCACGGCTGGAATGCAAGGACATTTCCTGTTTCCACAGATGGCTCCCTCCAGGGTCTGGGAGCCTCTGCCTTTGGCTTGAACAGGTCACACCCATTCCGCAGGCATGAAAACCAGAACGTGGGCTGGGCGCAGTGTGGCAGGCGCAAGTCTCAGAGGTGGAGCTCTGTTTTCGGCGGCCTGGCTCAAATCCTTGGCTTCCTTCCCAGAACCCCCACTTTGGGAGGAAAATAAAAATAAATTGTGTTCTAGGTACTCAGCAACAAAGGCAAAGTGGCTGGGCAGTGCTAATGAATAGCAAGAACAGGGAGTCAAGAGGGCAGGCGCACACTTCAGGTTGGGCTTGGTGCAGAGACAATAAACACAATTGCCCCGTGGGGAGAACGCACTGCCTTCGGAGCAGGCAAGGGGCATCGCCGGCTTCATCCTGAACCAGCAACTGGCCGAGAGGGAAGGGAGTGCACAGGGGAGGACTGCCCATTAAAGACACCCTGATCCTAATGCGAGGCCCCATGACCTTCTTAAACCTTCTCTAGCTTTTCCCAGAGAGGGCTTGGCTGGGATCAGGGTGGGATGTGGGTGAGATCACTAGATAAAATACAGGATGCCCAGTTAAAGTTGAACTTTTCACGGGACATACTTATATTAAAAAATTATTTGTTGTTTATCTGAAATTCAAATTTAACTGGGTGTCCTGTATTAATTAATGAATGTTTGTTTGTTTGTTTGTTTTTTGCTAACTCTACCAACCCTAGGTGGGGGGTAGAAATCCCACATGGGAAAACTGGTTGAAGAAACTCAGGTAGTTTATCCCAGCAGCTGGCAGACCCTGGGCACCTGCTTCCAATTCCAGAAGGGCTGTCCTGGGAGAGTTGCACTAGAAGATGGAATGGTTGCATTTTGAAATAGCAGCTACCTCATCTGTTCAAGAAGAGAGTGGTGTGGCAGAAGGAAGACACAGCTCGGGCTGCAGATCTGGCTCTGCCATCTACTCCCCAGGGCCCCTGAGCTTGCATAACTGTGAATCACAGGTGTTCTCCATGGGCATGCCCTCCGGCCCTGCAGCCCTGCAGCCCACATCAGCCTGGTTTATACCCTTGCACGCATCACATTTCTCTAGCTGGTGAAATGTGATGGGAGTGGCAGATCAAGAGCTCAGCTACCTTTCCTCCTTCCTCCAGGCCCCAGGTTGCCCTGTATTTCTTGAACATGCAGAGGAGCGGCACTGGCTGGTGAGGATGCAGACGCCAGTGTGTCCTGGTGGTTCTCCTGCATGGGAGGCATGGGATGTGGGAGCAGAGAGGGCGAGGCAGAGCCCTATGATCAAGGCCACCGGGCTAAGCATGCTGTCCCTACATGGCCTTGCCAGGCTGTTGCTCTGTCCAGCTGGGCATCTGGTGACTGTGCCATCCTGAGGCCCCTGACTGAAGATGTCCTAGGGAAGATGTGTCTGAACTCCACTGGCTCTGGGAAGCTGCCCAAAAAGAGGCTGAGGCCCTTCACCTCAAACCTGGACATCTCTGCCTGCTTCAGCCTTGTTGATGAGGCAAAGCTCCAGAGTGGACGTCCCAACTCAGGCATTGCTGACCAGGACCTGCAGCCATCTGGAGCACAGACCCAGGGCTGGAAGGGCACCTGTGGGCAGCCACTCCACCGCTTCCTCCTATTCACACAGGGGAAACCAAGGCCTCAAGAGAGGAAGGCGTTCGATCAAGGCCAGTCCAGGATTCGGTGTCCAAACAGGTGTTCACATACCCTGTTCAGTGCTCAGGGGTCTGCCACACATGACCCTGAACTTCAGTGAGTCAACTAACATGCACTGTGCCAGGCACCCCTAAGGACACTAAAATCCCACAATAATACAGCAGTGATGTCCTGGCCCCTATTGCTTCATTGCCTCGTAGACACAGGAGATGATGGAGCCCCAGAGAACTGCACAAACTTATCTGAAGTTGGTGAGTGGTGGGGCCAGCACTGAAGCCCAGTTTCCCACTTGCAAGCTCACTGCCCTTTGTATCCCCTCATTTGTAACACCCAGCTGTCTCCTGCCAACTTCCCCCAAGGCCTCCCAGGCATCTCCAACAGAAGCCCGTCTTTTAGCACTGCCCCTCCAGCAGTCTTCCAGTGCTGCCCCTTACTGCAGGCCCTCCTTCCACCCCAGGGCTGCTGGCATTTGCACAGCTCTCTATAGTGTACAAAGCTTTCCCCAGTACATTATGTCAGGTTGATTTCCCCAACGGAAACTCCAGCCCCAGCGGGGAGCACCTGCTTCTCTTGGGCAATTACCCTTGAGAGGCCAGAAGGCACACCCTACGCAAAGGGTTCCTTGCAAAATGTCAGACTGTTCCAAGCAAACAGAAACGGGCCCTGAGCCAGCTCAGCTGTGGCAGGGAGAACTCTGGGAATTAAAACCTCCCAGACTGCAGCTTGGTACTCTGTCTCCTTACAAGCCTCATCCCACTTCTCAGCACCTGCAAGGAAGAACACCCTGCTCATTAGCCACCCTGGGAGCCACAGACCAAGAGCCCAGCTGCCTTTCCTCCTTACTCTGGACCCCAGGTTGCCATTAGGCTAGGTATGGGGTCCCTTGATTTCCTCTTGTTCCCACAGGGCTCCCCACTTATGCAGACATCTATCTGTGCCTGCCCCAGAGGGCCTTGGCAGAGGACTCTTGGCCAGCAAAGGCAGGACTTTGTTTCTCTTTTACTAAAGAGATTTTTTCCCTATCAAATTTCCTCCAGATCCCCAGGCACTCATATGCCCAGAGTAGAAGTGCTTTTTGCAAAGTCCTGGCTCGGCATAGAGGACACTGGACTTTGAGTCCAAAGACCTAAATTTAAGTCCTGGTGGTGCTGCTTTTGAGCTGTGTGTATAGCTGCCATGTGCAGCTGTACAGGTTATACACTAGTTCGCTATTGAAAGTGGGATCCAGAGACCGGAGCCTCCATATCACAGGGAGCTTGTTAGAAGTACAGACTCTTGGGCCCTACCCCAGAGTGACTGAATAAAAATCTGTTTTAACAAGATCCTCTGGTGATTTAAACACCCAAGTCGGAGAATCACTGGTGTATTATGATCTGAGGGAGCACCGCTGACCAGGGTGTGAGCACCACCCCTAGAATTGTGTGACATGCTCTCCTGCTCAGGCAAATCACTTCCCTTTGGGTCTCATTTTCTGGGTCTGCCAAGTGGGGATATAATGCCTCTCCCCTAGGGTGGCTGCACTGCTTACATAAGGAATAAGCATCAGAGGGCTTCTCCAGAGGAGAGTGTTTAAATGGGGTCAGCTAGGGTTGACAAGCCTGCCTCTTTCAGGAGGTGAGCTTGGGAATTTTCACCATCCTGAGGGCTGATAGGAAAAACACGATCCTCAGGTTTTGGAGCTGGAAAGGATTTGAGGGAATCCTTTGATTGAGCATTCAACTTTCACTCAACAATTTTACAGATGATGAAACTGAGGAAGGACAGGTGAAATAGCAAAACTGATGGTCTTGCTATCAGATTTTGCTATCAGTGACTGAGCTGGGACTGGAGTCCAGCCCAGTTCCATCTCACTGCCTCATCTCCCCATAAACCCTGGCAGTCGTGTAAAGTTGTTCTTGCAACTTATCTATCTATGCCTTGTCTTCAGCACTTCATGGGGATGAACTGGAGGGAGGTTGGATAGAAGTTGCATCTTCCTTGAAAAAGAATACCTAAGCAAATAAGTAGACAGCTCTTTTTCAGAGATAAATAGGGGAATGTCAAGAAGGATGAAACCACTCAGAAAGGAGTACATCAACACCGACTTTTTGTTGCTCATTTTGCTTTTGTTTTTGTGACAGGGCCTCACTCTGTTGCCTAGCCTGGAGTTCAGTGGGATCCTAGCTCATTGCAAACTTGAACTATTGGGCTCAAATGATCCTCCCTCTTCAGCCTCCTGAGTAGCTGGGACTCCAGGGGCATGCCACCACGCCTGGCTAATTTTTTTTATATTTTGTAGAGACAGGGTCTCACTATGTTGCCCATGCTGGTCTCAAACTCCTGGCCTCAAGTGATCTTCTTACCTTGGCCTCTTGAAGTGCTGGGACTACAGGTATAAGCATTGAACCTGGCCTTTAACACCTACTTTCTAAGCACTAATGATATTGCTAAGCATTGTGCTGGGCCCTGGGATACAAGATGAACAGATACCATCTCTGTCCTCATGTGGCTCCCAATCTGGACAGGACATGTGACATACACCAGAAACTAATAGTCATCTAAGGTCTTGGGTGGCAAGTCCCTCAACTTTACATGTTAGCAGAGGGATTTGGAGAAGGATGAGAAACCACTGAATGGAGGAGACAAAGAAGATTCCAGAAGATGCTGGATTGGCAAGGGGTAAAGAGAGGTAGGATTTAGATAGGAGCAGACATCAGTGTGTGCCAAACTAGAAGTTTGCAAGGTGTGTTTAGGGAGCAGGGGACTGGTTTAGAGCAGGGCTTGGCAAATTTTTTCAGTATAAGGCCAGATAGTAAATATTTTAGGCTTTGTAGGTATAAGTCTTAAGTCCTAACGACTCAACTCTGCCTTTGTAGCTAGAAAGCAGAGACAGACAATAAGTAAATAAACCAGCATGGCTGTATTTCATACAACTTTATTTACAGACACTGAAATAGAATTTTATGTAATTTTCATGTGTCACCAAATATTCTTCTTTTGATTTTTTTCAACTACTTAAAAATATAAAAGAGTATTATTTGCTTACAGGCTGTATAAAAACATGTCGGCCAGATTTGGCTCATGGACCATACTTCACCCATTTCTGATCTAGGGGTGAGATGAAAGCTGGGCCTGGAAAGGGATGCTGGGGCCAGATCATGCCAGGCATTGAATACATGGTTAAGGCATCTGGAGTTTCTCCAAGGTTAAGTCAAAGGTAGGAATGCATGATATTCAGGTATCCCCAGATTTGCCCCCTCTTCTAAGGCACCTTCCCTCCTAGAGAGTGGCTCCCAACATCCCAAGAAGGGGACCCTTCGTTATGTTGCCTTTTAGTGAACAGAGAAACACCAAGGGAGGAAGGGTCTGGGAATAAACCTGGGGGTCAATTGTTAGCCTTTCAAGCCCAGAATACCTAAGGATGATCTAAGTGAGATGTCAAATAGCTTGTCACATATCTGAATCTAGAGCTGAGAGCTGAAGATAGTGGTTCTACTTTAAATGATGGGAATAGACAAGTCTCTTCAGGAAGTAAAGTAGAGGGAAGAGAATGCAACCCAGGTCGGAGCCCTGAGGTTCTCTACTTCCAGGGCTCAGATGGAGGCCCAAGAGAGCCTGAGAGGCAAAAGAAAGCAGGAGACTGTGATGGCAGAAGCTGAGGGAGAGGAGTCACTTAAAAGAAGGGAGGAAACCATGCCCAATGCTGCTGCAACTTTTGAAGGGTGAGGACAAGAGAGTGTTCTGGTAATGTGGAGGTCTCTCAAGACCTGCCAGGAGCAACTTCAATGGGGTGGTGGGTGTGGAAATCAGGGAGAGCGGAGGTGATGCAAACAAGTCTTCAGAGACATTCTAACCTTTGCAAGACAGATGAAATTAAGCATTAGTCCTAGGGAAGGATGAAGGATTGAACTAAACTCAACAGACTTACTATAGAGTGCTTACCTTGCCCCAGGCACAGTGCCAGGCTTGGAGATACAAAGATGAGAAGAGACAGGACTGAAAAGCCACCCCCCAATATGATCAGTATCAGAATACGCATACGTAACAAGTGGTGCTGGCAAGAGGGATGTTGGAGCCACGAATTCTGAGTTTGGGGATCAGGAAAAGCATCACAGAATGGGTGCTATCTGATCTGGGCTTGTACAGCAGGAAGGACAAGGTAAGAAAAGCCTTGCCAAGCAGTAGGAAAGAGGATTTCAAAAAGACAGTTTAAAAAAGAACAGGGGGCCAGGCACAGTGGCTCACGCCTTTAATTCCAGCACTTTGGGAGGCCGAGGCAGGCGGATCACGAGGTCAGGAGATCGAGATCATCCTGGCTAACACGGTGAAACCCCGTCTCTACTAAAAAAATACAAAAATAATTAGCTGGGCATGCTGGCGGGCACCTGTAGTCCCAGCTACTGGGGAGGCTGAGGGAGGAGAATGGCATGAACCCGGGAGGCAGAGCTTGCAGTGAGCCGAGATTGCGCTGCTGCAATCCAGCCTGGGAGACAGAGCGAGACTCCGTCTCAAAAAAAAAAAAAAAAAAAAAGAGAACAGGGAGGGCCAGGTGCAGTGGCTCATGCCTATAATCCCAGCACTTTGGGAGGCCAAGGTGGGTGGATCACCTGAGGTCAGAAGACCAGCCTGGTCAACACGGTGAAACCCCGTCTCTACTAAAAATACAAAAATTAGCTGGGTGTGGTGGTAGGCTCCTGTAATCCTAGCTACTCGGGAGGCTGAGGCGGGAGAATTGCTTGAACCCAGGAGGTTGCAGTGAGCCAAGATCGTGCTATTGCACTCCAGCCTGGGAGACAAGAGCACAAGAGCAAGATTTCGTCTAAAAATAAATAAATAAATAAATAAAAATAACAGGTAGGGTTTGGGGAACAGTGATTGGTCTGATGTGGCCTAATGGGTAGTGGTGACGATGGGCCACAGAGTAACAGGAGATGCAGTTGGAGACATACGCCACCCACCATGGGATAGGCCTTTGCACCCTGCTGAAGAGACTGAAGTTTATAAAAAAGGGGGAATATAAAGAATGTAACATTGGTCCACCTGCTCTGTGCCAGGTACCGAGCTAGCAACCTACCTTAAATACTTTCGAACATGGGTTTTGCAGTGTAAAGCAGACCTGAGTTCAAATTCTGGTTCTGCAAGGTGTGATAGCTGTGTGGCCTTAGCTCCTTTAACCTAGCTAAGTCTTAGTTTCATCTGTTAAATGCTAATAATTCTTATCGTATAGAATTTTTGTAAGGCTTAAAAATAAAAGCAAATACCACAACTATGATCTCATTTAAAATAGAGTGATATGGCTGGGCACGGTGGCTCACGCCTGTAATCCCACTACTTTGGGAGGCCGAGGCGGGTAGATCACTTGAGGTCAGGAGTTCAAGACCAGCGTGGCCAACACGGTGAAATCTTGTCTCTACTAAAAATACAAAAATTAACTGGGCATGGGGGTGTGCCCCTGTAGTCCCAGCTACTAGGGAGGGCTGAGTCAGGAGAATCCCTTGAACCTGGGAGGCAGAGGTTGCAGTGAGCCAGGATCATGCTGCTATACTCCAGCCTGGGCAACAGAGTGAGACTCTGTCTCAAAAACAAAAACAAAAACAAAAAACAAAAAACATATTTGCAAGACTAATCTTGCATTTTAGAAAGGTTGCTTTTGTAGTGGTATGCAGGACAAATTGGTGGAGGGGAGTTAAGAGGGGGACAAATGAGACTGGGTATACC
The DNA here is from genome assembly GCF_000951035.1 of Colobus angolensis palliatus. Lineage (NCBI taxonomy): Eukaryota > Metazoa > Chordata > Mammalia > Primates > Cercopithecidae > Colobus > Colobus angolensis. The sequence continues at coordinate 1,882,613 of NW_012123931.1, read as the reverse complement.
AAGGCTAGTTAAAAGGCTATTATAGAACTAGTTAATAGCAAAAAAAAAAAAAAAGGAAAAACAAAACAATGGGCTATTAGGAGAGCCCGGGGAGAGCTGAATGCTGAAGACCCCCACAAAGGCCTCTCCTGGGGGTGATGAGAAGGGCCAGCTGTTAGGGGGATTCCAGGGCTGAGTGGGGTGGGGTGGAGGATTCTGTGAATGAGAGATGTGAGGGGCTAGGAGCAGGGTAAAGAGCTGGGGAGAGGCGTGTAGAAGGATTCCAGGCTCTCCAGCTTCGGAGAGCAGTGGGGTTTTTAACTGAGCTGACAGATATTAGAGAAAATGTGGGTTTGGGGAGAATGCATATTTAATTTTGGACAAATTGAGTTGAGGATTCTGCAGGATGCCAGATGGAGAAGCCCTGAGGGAGTTGGAAAGAGAGATCAGGAACTCCAGAGAGGGCGACTCAGCTCTGAGCTGTTTCATGCAGGAGGGAAGGCCTGGCACTGGAGGAGGAATGCCAAAGTCCAGGTGATGTTTGATCAATAAGGACCCTGGAAGCTCCCTAAATGTCAGGATTTTAGATCAGGTGGGAATAATGGAAGGCACAGTTCCCACGGAATGGTAGAATGTATTAGAATAGTATGTGCTTCATTTATTTTGCTGGAGACTCAGAGATTGAGAGCTAGAGGGGGTCATCTGGTCCTATATGAAGTCTTCAGCACCTTCTAGGGCCAGGCCCTGAGAATATGTAAGTGGGGAGACAAGAAAGTCTTCCCAAGAGGTAGAATGCCAGCCAATAAAGGTGGAAGGAATAATGGACTTAGAAAAAATCGCAGCAGCATGGTGAAGATACAGCCTGAATAGTGGACTTTATAGTCCTATCCAGATCGCCAAGGTTTTAGTGGAGAGATGGAGATCTGAAGGGGTTAAGTGGCTTCCGAGGTGATGCTGAAGTGGCCCAGTTGGGACTAATAGGGCGGTGTCTTTGTAGAACCCAGGGGAATGTTTTTGCACTATGAGATTGTTGTATGCATTTTGAAATACATGGGGCAGATTAAAATCCCCTTTTCGCAGATGAGAAAAATGTCTCCAGGAGCTGAAGAGACCTGCTTCAGACTGCGCCAATGCTAACAAGAGGCAGAACTGGATGTGAACCCCAGAGTTCCCATCTCCCACCGCATGCAGAACTTCTTCAGCTACCTGAGCTACAGGAACCCTAGGAGGCAGGACCAGAGGTGCCCAGGGACTGCAGCCCACTAGGGTGGACATGGGGAAAGAGGAATATCATTTCTGGTTCAAGTTGCTAGTTTTGCAGAGTGTAAAATTACTGCACAAGTCTCAGAGAATAAACAGAGTTAACACCCCATTAAATACAATGGACTTTCAACGTGAGCTCTAGACGTGCCTAGATTGAAACTAGCTGAGCGGGAGCTGGCCCCTGAGTAAAATGTATCACATGCACTCCCTTAATGCTTCCAAAGAGAAAAATCCAGCGCAGGGAGAAGAAAGCGCCGGCAGCAGCTCTGCAGGCTCAGGGCTGAGGATCCCGTAATGAAGTCTTTCTGGAAGGTAAGAAAGGGCTGTGTGCTGCATGCTATTTTTAAACATGCTGGAGCAGCACATGTATCCCTGGCCCACGCACTTTCTCCAGCAGAGGAGGGGCCTGGGGGAATGCAGCCAGGAATTTAGATGCTATTTATTGTATTTCCTTTTATCAGTCAAATGATTTTCCTATTTCCCACATAGATAAAGATCTTCCACTTACAGCTTCAGCTTGTTGACCTTGTCAGGACTGCTGTGCAGCTTGAAAATTGGTCCCAGAGAGAGAAGGGCATTGTTTTTAGGGGGTTGTTAGGGGATTGTTTGGCGGGTTGGGTTTTTCTTCTCCCAGCAGGGAAGAGATTGGTTTACAAAAAAAAAAAAAAAAAATTAAAAATCTGCCAGAAAACAAAAACTGATTGTTTTGTGCCTTTTTGCAGAACTGAAAGGCTGTCCAAGAAGTATAGTTCACCAGCCATCCCCCTTGCATCCCCCTAATATCTCCAACCCCACCTTTCACCAACATACACACACACATGCACACTCTCTCTCTATATTAATATCTCTTTCTCTCTCCTGCAGCAGCAAGCCTGGCCCTGGCCCCAGACCCACTGCTGTGCTGCTGTCTTGGCAGGCAGCAGGGCAGAGGGGGTGGCAGTTCTGTCTAAGCTTGTAAGCTGAGCCAGTATCTTGGCTGTGCCAGCTCTGAGGCCCCTTAGAGATGCCAGTATGCCTGAGTGGGAGCAGTTGCAGCTTCCACTCGGTTGGAAGCCTTGGAGCCAGCCAGGCCTCCAGAAGCTGCATTCTTAGGCAAGGGTATGGCCCGAGGGCTGCTAATCAGCAGGAGGCCTCCTCTTGGGCAAGCTGCCCTCATTGTCTCGCCTTGCCTGGGCCTGCTGGCCAGGTTCATAGGCCAGAGACAGTGCCACTTTTCCTCACCTTCTTGGGAATGGGACCAGCAGATGCTGTGGGAGGCTGGGGTTTTATTGTAAATCCTCATCATTTCTGGCTCATTTAGAGCCACAAAACACAAAGAGAGCCAGCTAGAAGGAGGGAATCCACCCCCTTGCAGGCTCATCATTTGAACAGCAAGGAGCTGCAGGCCCCTTCCACAGCAGCGAGGGCCGGCTGTAGATTTAACAGTCGGCTTTCAGGAACCCCAGATTGTTTCCCACCATTGCAGTGTTTCCTGGCCGGGACAGCAGAGGGCGCCGGCTCTCCTGCCAGCACTGGGTCCCGGGCCGCCCTCCCGCACATCTGGAAATGGGCTCTATCACTGTCTTGCGAAATAGGGCCAGGGATCTGTCTGTGTCAGATGAATTGGCACCCGAGTGAGCACGCATACACATCAAGAATTCCACTTTCTCATTAGTTCTATTTCCCCCTTAAGAGCACTTGTGGAATGTGGGGAATTTGCCTTGCCAAGACGGCCAGCACATCTGAGTCCTGGGCTTGGTCAGGCCTTGGTGGAGCGCTTGGCGGGACCACCTCTGGTCTGAAGCCTTTGTCCTTCCCTCCGACATGGAGGGAGGGGGGAAAAAGAAAACAGGAGAACAGGACCTCCCAGATCTTTTCCCCTGGGGAAGAAAACTAAAAATGTTTGGTCCTGACCTTCCCGGCCGTCCTGAAGAAAGCAAATGTCCCACATTAACAGGTCCTTGAGAAAGAAGATATAATTCCAAGAAAGCATTTTCTTAAATTACAAGTGATTAGAAATAGCAAAGGCATGTGCAAACAATGGAGATGGGAAAGGAGAAACTGGATGGAGGAGGGCAGAGCTGAAGCCAACCCAGGGGCCTGGTTGCTGTTCTGAGGCTGCTACCTAGACTTCTGAAAGCTGCATGCATTTAAATGTCCACATTTTCTCGCAGAAGCCAGCAATCTGTACTTCTCTTGGCCAAACAACACATCAGTCTAATATGGTGCGGGAGAAATATGTTACATTCTTTATGAACAGAATGTTAACATCACCTAGAATCAATACTTATATATCCAAGAACACAATGAACTGGCTTGTTTTGTGCAGAATGGGTTTAAGACAGGGACATTTGGAGGGAGTAGGGAGGCTGCCCCTCCTCCCACCCAGAAAGGCAGACCCCAGCAAGCAGGCTGAGGCTCCGGCATCCCAAAGGGTTTCTGCCTGGGAGACCATGCTCGGCTCCCTTCCTCCCTCACAGTCCTTTGTCTCCTGGGATTGCAAGAGGAAGCCAGAAGCAGCCAGTGGGACAGGAATTTGTGGTGAGGTTCAGGACATGAGGCAGCATCCTGTCTGCAGGACAGAAGGCTACCATTCATGAGGGCTGCAGTGGGGGAAGGAGGGTCAGAACATGCATCCCAGCATTTCCTACTGCAGATCAAAGTAGGGGCGGGCACAACTTTACACAAGTCCTTGGATGAGGGGCTTTTAGGGGATGAAAAACAAGGAATAAGGGGGGATGACCCTTTTCTTTCATGCTGCTATTTTTTGGCCAGGTAATTGTCCTCATCTGAGGCAGCCTACAACAGAGATGGAAGTTGAGGTCTCCTGGCCTTGGAGTGCTGCATATTCTTCCAGAGGCTTTTGGGACACTCTATCCAACTCATTAGGCTGGTTTCTTCCTTGATTCTGTTTTCCACTTTACTGCCTTTTTTTGGTTGTTGTTGTTCTTTTTTTTCTTTTCTTTTGAGATGGAGTCTTGCTGTGATGCCCAGGTTGGAGTACAATGGTGCAATCTCGGCTCACTACAACCTATGCTTCACGGGTTCAAGCGATTCTCTTGCCTCAGCCTCCCAAGTAGCTGGGACTACAGGCATATGCCACCACACCCAGCGAATTTTTGTATTTTTAGTAGAGACAGGGTTTCACCATATTGGCCAGGCTGGTCTCGAACTCCTGACCTCAAGTGATCCACCCGCCTCAGTCTCCCAAAGTTCTGGGATTACAGGCGTGAGCCACCATGCCTGCCGGCTTTACTGCCTTTGGAAGCTACTGGGCCTGCAGCCCGGAGTCAGCTGCTTGCTCCTTGCATGTACAATCCTTACCTAATTAGAAAAATAAAAACAAACAAAAGCCTTTCCCCCTTTCCCAGAAGATTTAAGGTTTGCCTGCAACAGAGCATCTACAAATGTGAGACTTCTCTTCACCTAAGCAGACTGGATTGTGGCCTCATTTTGCAGAGCAAGCAGGCCCACTTCATTTTCAGATTCGATGCTGAAGGTTACCACTTTCAACTGTAGCACTTGTCTCTCATTAAACGCCTGGAGCTCATTATGATATATCTTGCAGAAAAGTCTTTGCTGCTTTAATAGGCATGATCTTTAGAAAAGATCCTTTGGCTTATGTATAAGATCGAGGCATGATTAATCTTGGCCCCATTTAGTTGTGGGTCACCAGTGTTCGGGCTACAGTGAGATCTCTCTTTGCATGACTACAATTTATAATTTTCCATAATCTGTATCTTTCCTTTATGTTGTTAGTATGTTTTGTTGCTGTAATTCATTTGGTCTGTCCTATTGTTTTCATCTAGTTCTAAGAAACCACCAGTAAATATCCCGATCACATTTGCTATAAAACCAGCCAAGATAAACATATTATTTCATTATAAGCCACTATGTTTAGCATCCTCTTTATGGCTGCAAAGCTCCCCCTGCAGAAATCTCATGTGGGAGACTCATGTAAGTTTAAATATTCTGAACACCTTTAGAGGTACTACCTGATTTAAGCCATGGAAAAGTCTTACTTAGGTCCAGATGTTGTTCTGATGTCAAGGGCGGGATGAAAGAATAGTGAAAGTTAGCAGTAGGGGCTGGGTATAGTGACTGATGCCTGTAATCCCAGCACTTTGGGAAGTTGAGGTAAGTGGATTGCTTGAGCCCATGAGTTTGAGACCAGCCTGCACAACATAGTGAGACCCCCATCTCTATAAAACTTGGAAAAATTAGCCAGGCATGGTGGTGCACATCTGTAGTCCTAACTACTCGAGAGACTGAGGTAGGAAGATCCCTTGAGCCCAGGAGTTTGAGACCAGCCTGGGCAACATACTGAGACGCCCATCTCTATAAAACATGGAAAAATTAGCCAGGCATGGTGGTACACATCTGTAGTCCTAATTACTCAGGAGACTGAGGTGGGAAGATCCCTTGAGCCCAGGAGTTCAAGGTTGTAGTGAGCTATGATCGCACCACTGCACACAAGCCTGGGCAACAAAGAAGACCCTGCCTCAAGAACAACAAAAAAAGTTAGCAGTAGGGCAAAGAATAAAACAGTGAAATCTTTAGCCAGGAGTGGCAGCAGTTGGTAGGGTTTGACTATCTGCCTTCAGAGTAGTGCCAGGATCTGGGAGAAAAGTTCTAATAAAAAAAGTCTCCTCAGAAATCTTTGGTAAAAGTCATTCCAAGTCCACGCCCGCCTTTCAAGCTCTAGAATTGTCAATATAAATGCTTACTTAACACCTACATCTGCTGACTTAACACTTGCATCTCAAATAAACTTTCCCACAAGGCTGTCTGATTTCCAGCCATTCCCCAGCCCCAGTCTGCTCCTCTTCTAGTCCTTCCGTTTCAGTAACTGGTGCCTGGACCATCCGTGTGAAGCACGAGATCACTGCAGGATGATCTCTCCCTCCTGCCTCCCTCTCATCCGTCACTCATCTTGTTCCTTCCACCACCAGAATGGCTGTATTCCATCCTCTTCCCCGCATCATTCTTCACTGCTACACCCTTCGTCCATGATACCACCACCTCTGGAGGGATTATTAGCCACAGCCACAATTTAGCTCCCTATTTCAATGCTTCACAGAGTAGTCAGAATAATTTTTTTAAAACCACAAACTAGATGATATCACTTCCCTTTCTGAAACCTTCAGTGGTTTCCCCCTGCACTGAGGAGACTATCCTAGATCCTTGGGCTGGTGATAAGACCGCACCTGGCCTCTCTCCTATCTCTTGCTGTTTTTCCCCTACATTTCCCTGCTCCAGGTCCCTGGGTTTCTTTCAGCTCCTCTAAATCCCCAAGGAAAAATGGATTGTGCTCTGTTCCTGACTCTCAGTCCTACTGGTTTTTCATCTTAACTGCCACTTCCTTGAAAGGGGCCTTCCTTGACCCCGCTGTTGAAAAAATAGTTGCCCATTCCCTGCCAATATGCTGATATACACTACTACTACTCTTTTCCTGCATTTGATACCACATGGCAACATCACATCTACTTGTTTGTTTAATCACATTTCTTCCACTAGATACAAGGCTCCATGAAAGCGAGAACTATTATCTGTTTTGCTGTATTCCTACTACCTGCTCCAGACGGTAATGCATATTAGTTAAACCAAGTAATGAAAGTAGACTGCACATGGAGAGCTGCCTAAAGGGTATTTACACTGCCTTCCTGGTGAACCCGCCCCACCAGACCACAGTTACCCAAAATTCCTCCTTGAAGAACTCCTCACTGAGGTTTGGGAGGAACCAAGTCAAACTCCCAAATGTCTCTAATCTCCTCCTTTGCTCCTTTACTCCATCCCCACTGCATGCTCTTCTTCCTCTTCTTTCTGTATTCATTTTCCTTTGAGACAGAGTCTTGCTCTGTCACCCAAGCTGGAGTACAATGGTGTGAACATGGCTCACTGCAGCCTCGACTTCCTGGGCTGCAGCAATCCTCCCACCTCAACCTCCCAAGCAGCTGGGAGCACCATTATGCCTGGCTAATTTAAAAAATTTTTTATAGAGATGAGGTTTCACCATGTTTCCCAGTCTGGTTTTGAACTTGTGAGCTCATGCAATCCTCCTGCCTTAGCCTCCCAAAGTGCTGGGATTATAGATGTGAGCCACTGTACCCAACCCCCAACTGCATGCTCTTCTTACCTTCCATCCTGGCTATTTTAACACTCTCCTAACCAGTCTATCTCCATACTGCCTTGAATTCAAGAGTATTTATGCTAAGGACCACAATAATGGATGGGGGGAAATTACATTTTGATTTTCACAAACCTCTAATTGAAAAATTTGCATTTCTTTTGATTATAAACATTGTCAACAAACTCCAGTAGTATTGGCAGGACCTGTGACTTTGACACCAACAAGATCACAGATATTTTCATGCTATATTATAGCCATTGCAGATGTTGAAATATTATTTATGATCACTACTACTTTAAAGTTATAGTCATTATTAGAGCTAAATCATGTTATTTAATGCTTTATCAAGAAGCACAGGTACTCCTACATAACACATTGTTAATATTTTGATAGCTATATTTTAATATAGTGGATTTCCTTTGCAATTTTATTTGTATTTTATACACTTAAAACATTCCTAGAAGGGTCCATAGACTTTACTAGATTGCCAAAGCAGCTCATGGCAGAAAAATGGTTGAGAGGCTGTTTTTCTTTTCTCATGTCACTGCCTTGCAAAAACAGCCCTTATGACTTCCCTCTGCCTGCAAAACAAAAGCTAAAACCCTTGGCATGACATTCAAGGCCTATTTACAATCCGTTTTCAGAACACCTCACTATCTTTCTTTTTGGTCAATGCCCTGGATATAACCTGTGTTCCAGTCACGCTGAATTACTTGAGTACACCAAAAATGTACTTCTATCTCTAGTTCTATTTCTAGCTTATCTTAAGGAACTACTCTTTCTAAGGCCCAACTCAAAATGTTATCCTGGTAAAGCTCTTTTGCCTTCCCCCAAGCAAAACTGCTGAATCTTTCCTTTATGTTTTCCAGAATACTGTGCTCACAGCTGCTTGATCATTTATCAGACCCTATTGTAGTTAGCTTTGTATCTATTTTTTGTTATATTGTGAGCTTCCAGGGAGAGGGACTTCCTCAGCTTTACACCCAAAACACATAGTGAGTACTTGGAAATGCTTGAGTAAATGAATATATCTAAAATATTCATTCTTCAGAGGGATGAATAAAATCCCTAATTACTATATTAGTTTGTCCTTTAAACCAAGAAATTCTTTTGATAAATATAACATAAGTCTACTTCAAAAATCCACCGGCCCCAAGAAAAATAGGTTGTTGTCTTACATTCCACTGCCTGGACCCAGCTGCCTTCAGTTGACTTCCATCCTTGAAGATAGCCTCCCAAAGTGCTAGGATTACAGGCATGAGCCACCACACCTGGCCAAATGCTTGCTTTTTAAAAATAACCAATCAAAATCTTTAAAGGAAATTTGTCACCTATTTCTACTATGCTTTTAAAAATCCACCCTGGCTTCCAGAGCCTGCTGCTTTCTTTTTGCTATCACGAGCCCATTTGCTGAGTCTTTAAACCTTCTGACTGTATCAGTGATGTCTTCTCACATTACCCTTCTTTGAATGATGCCAAATGTATTTTTGACCAGTCTCCTTTAAGCAGACGCTTTCCATTTCTTGCCCAGGATTTTCTAATGGTCAGGTTATGACATGATTTTTATATCCTAGAACATTCAGCTGCTTTATGTCAATCTTAAACAAATGCAGATGCAAGGTTTTAAAAATTCTTTTCCTAAGGAGCTTGAAGAATTAAAAAGGAGACCATTCCTTAATTTCATAGTTCAACGCACAGCATAACTGGATCTATATGTGTGCACATGCGCTGAGGATAGAAGGAATGTTAGCAAACACTGACCTGAACTTAGAATCTCAAGGAACCACAGACTTTTAAGAACTGAAAGGAACTTTTTAACTGATAGCAGAGGAGATGTGTGTCTTGCCCAGGGCTTATCTGTCATCGGGACTTCAAGTTTAGCCAGTCCAAAACAGAATCCTTGATTTTTCTTCCATGATTGTTTCATACTTAAGTCTGCAATCTCAGGCCATGGCACCTCTTCCCATTACCCAGTTTCCCAAGCCAAAAGTCATTCTTCTTCTTTTTTCTTTTATAGAGATGGGGTTTCACCACATTGCCCAGGTTGGTCTCGAATTCCTGGGCTCAAGCAATCTACCTGCCTTGGCTTACAGGCGTGAGCCACTGTGCCCAGGAAAAACTGAGTCATTCTTGATTCTTTTTCTTTCATTCTCCACATCCCACTCATCAGCAAATCCTGTCCATTATACTCCCAAACTATATCCTGAATTAATCTGCCCTTTCCCACCACTCTAGGCTAAGCCACTGTCATTTCTCACTTCGGCTCCTGTGCCAGCCTTCTCACTAGTCTCTCTGGTTCTTATCTCCCCTACAATTCTCTACACAGCAGCCAGAGTGACCCTTTATTTTATTTTATTTTTGTTTTTGAGACAGAGTCTTGCTGTGTCACTCAGGCTGGAGTGCAGTGGCACAATCTCGGCTCACTGCAACTCCCACGTCCTGCGTTCAAGGGATTCTCATGCCTCAGACTCCTGAGTAGTTGGGATTACAGATGTGTGCCACCATGCCAGCTAATTTTGTTTTGTATTTTTAGTAGAAAAATACAAACATTGTTTCACCATGTTGGCCAAGCTGGTTTCCAACTCCTGGCCTCAAGTGATCTGCCCGCTCCCACCTCTCAAAGTGCTGGGATTAGAGGCGTGAGCCACTGCACCTGGCCCAGAGTGACTCTTTAAAAACAGAAATCAGATCTTGTCACTTAGTTGTGTAGAACTCTCTTCACATTACACTTATGACAAACTGCGAACTCTTTATGACACTTCTGAGGATCTACGTGATCTTGCTATTGCCTGCCTTGCAACTTCATCAAAGCCACTCTGCCTCTCCTTTACTCTGCTCCAGCCTCACCAGCTTTTTCTATGCCTTGAAATTCCAGAGCTCATTCCTGCCTCAGGACTTCAGACTTTCTATACCCTCAGCCTTTCACCGGGCTGGCTCTTTCAAATCAATCTTGTCTTTCTTCAGAAGATACTTTTTCAGAAAGGCCTTTTCTCTACCCTAGCTTATATCATTTCCTCTTATCTAGGTAATTAGCATCTTATATCATTTCCTCTTATCTAGGTAATTAGCTGAGATGAGTTAGGTTGTTTATAGTCTCTTCTTCCCCAGCAAGGAGAAGAGCTCTATGAGGACTAGGATCCAGCACAGTTTCCAACACAAGAAAGATATTCAACAAATATTGTTGAATAGGTCTAATTTCAGATCTCAGACCCACCATACTATGCTACAGCTTTGAACTCACGCCACTCTCATTAGTTATCTCTAAGACAATATGGCTATAGTGGAATGTAAAGTCACAGTTATCTGGGTATAAACCATTTCTCTACCTGTTCCCTGTTCTGTAACTGCACAAGTCACTTATCAGATCTGTGTCTTAATTTACTTACTGTAAAAATGAGTATAGTAGTCCTACTCTGTAAAGTTGTGGAATTACATAATTTATATAAAAAGCACAGCAGAGTGGCCTACAGTATGTGTCTAATTGTTAGTTCTCTTTTCCCTTTAGTCTTCCACAAATTATAAGTTTATATTTAAATGTCTTCTACTCTATGACAGGCACGATTCTAAGTGTTTTACATGGACTGACTAATTCAATCTACATAAAAACTCTACAGGACAGAAATGATAAATATCACTATGTTACAGATGAGAAAACTTAAATCATATAGTGGTTTATGCAACTTGCCTAAGGTCATATAAGAGGAAAGCAGCAGAATCCAGACTTGAATCTAGCAGTATTGTCCAATTTCAGAGGTAATAAAACAGTCATCGACTATCTTTATTGTGATCCCATGGTAAGAAACACATTTACATTATAAGTGTATGTAGACATATGACTGTATCTGAAGTTTTTTTTTTTTTTTTTTTTTTTTTTTTGAGACGGAGTCTCGCTGTCACCCAGGCTGGAGTACAGTGGCCGGATCTCAGCTCACTGCAAGCTCCGCCTCCCGGGTTCACGCCATTCTCCTGCCTCAGCCTCCCGAGTAGCTGGGACTACAGGCGCCCGCCACCTCGCCCGGCTAGTTTTTTTGTATTTTTTAGTAGAGACGGGGTTTCACCGTGTTAGCCAGGATGGTCTCGATCTCCTGACCTCGTGATCCGCCCGTCTCGGCCTCCCAAAGTGCTGGGATTACAGGCTTGAGCCACCGCGCCCGGCCTGAAGTATAAGTTTTACAAAATAATACCCTTACTACACCTGTAGTGCATTCTGATAGTTTCTCTTCATTTTAATTTTTAAAAATGTTTTTGACCAACTTACTGGTTTAATGATCTATTAATGAATCAAACCTGCACTTTGAAAAACTGCTTGTCTAAATTACAGTTAATCCAACTGTTCTGACCTTCCAGCTACCTCAACTTCTACCAGAAAAACTCTGATGGCTATCAGTTCAGATTTTCATGTTTCATTTACATTCCAGATAAAGTCCTTATTAATTAAAGATACTGATCCCCCATCCTGACTCAGATCTACTCCCTATTGCAAACTCTTTTGCGCTTATGGAAAAAATATCTCATCAGGTAAGATTCAAATAATTTTTTCACTCTACAAAAAGTGTTTGTCCCTATTAAAACTATTAATACAAGCTGCCCTATGTTAGAAACATTTATATACAAGTTTGTCCTTTCCACTAGATTATCAGAAACTATGGCGGGCAGAAACCATGTTTTATAAATGTCTTTGTAGGCCCAAATTAAAGGGTGAATTAAAGTTAAATGAAGAGAAGTTGGTATTAAAAACTCTGGCTCTTTAAGTGTTGGATGGTGTGTGTGTGTGAGAGAGAGATTCAAATAAGAGAATCTTACATATTCCCACATAAACATGTAAGACATCCTCCCACAGATCTGGTGTTGCAGGTGGTTTACAAAAATCCTTCTATCTGGAAAATCTGCATTGGCCATGCATTTTATTTCCCAGTGCCATTCCTATCTCCTTGTGGCTCCTCCTTTTGCACTTCACTAAGCTAAGAGAATGTACATTTCTACCTCTGGCAAAAGTTTACTCCTGTAGACACATAGTCCTGTGAAAACTAAACTGAAATGGTTTCTGGATGAGCAGATGTACATTAACAATTTCACCTAGTCTGACTCTCAATCCCGAGTTCTTTAATGGGCTGGCATATAAACTACTGCTTATATCCACAGATATTGAAGTATATATCTGAGTGCAGGCTATATATCAAAGTAAAGTAAATAAAACAAAGAAAAAACCCCTGACTTGGAACTCTCAGTTGCAAGGCAGGAAATTCTTTCAGAGGGCAGGAAGTAGCTATGTGCTTTTCCGCTAACCAATACTTCAATTTCCCCACCCTTAGGGAAAGCTTGCCCTGATGTTTCAATTCAGCAGATGCTGAGCAGTTAGAGAAAGGGAACAAACAACTAGGGGAAGTATTACTACCTGTTTATTTTGATTTTTACTAAACAAGACTGGCCACCAGCTGTTGCAGGGTAGGGGAAGAGCTAGATGGGAACAGGAAATGCCAACTCAGATGGAAGCTAGTTTTTGGCTTTCTGACTCTCCAGGGGAAAAAAGGTATCAAGGAAGTACATGGTCATTCTCAAATAGCCAAGAGGCAAAGGCAAGATAATGCACTCCATTCACTAGCATGGCGGGGTTGGGCTTAGAGTGCATAAATGAAGTCACACATAGTTATGAAATTAATGTTAGTCACCTACTGTATATTCATTTTCTCCTTCCTTACTAAAACCTGTATATTGTTGGGCACAGTAATGTTCATGCAAGAATGACATTTCTTGGCCTCCTTTACAGCTAGCTATAGTCACATGATTGAGTTCTGGCCAAATCAAGTGAAAGTGTTGAATACGATTTCCAGGAAGACTCTTTAGAGGGCCCTGACTCAGCTAGGTTTGCTCATTTTGTCCTTGCCCTCTTTTCCTCATGCTGCCAGGAATTTCAAAGTGACAGCCGATGGTCAAGTGGCTATTTTGGACCATGGGGTGACCTTGAGAAAGATCATGTTGTGGTACAGGCAGGAGCCTCCATACTAGCCTTCAACTGCCCAACTTTGGCATAGTTTTCTATGAGAAAACTATTTAAGCTGTTGCTAGTTCTGCTTAATATAGAGTCAAACTCAATCCTAACTGAGATACCCTGATGGTTACTGGCAATCATGTAACAGATACTTCCTATCTTCCTATCCTCCAAAGCAAGGTGGATTCTGTACCTTACTCTATCCTTCTTACGACAGTAAAGGAGAGCTGAGGCATGTGTTGTGTCAGAAGAGGAAACTGGAGTGGAAACAAATCAAGACTTGCCCAATGTCACACAACTGGCTACTTGGAAAGCAGCAGGCTCTGGAAGCCAGGGTGCCTCACCCCTAGGATTTTTAAAAGCATAGTAGAAATAGGTGACAAATTTCCTTTAAAAATTTTGATTGGTTATTTTTAAAAAGCAAGCATTTGGCCGGGTGTGGTGGCTCATGCCTGTAATCCTAGCATTTTGGGAGGCCGAGGCCAGTGGATAACAAGGTCAGGAGTTCGAGACCAGCCTGGCCAACATGGCAAAACCCCATCTCTACTGAAAATACAAAAATTAGCTGGGCATGGTGGCGTGCACCTGTCACCCCAGCTACTTGGGAGGCTGAGGCAGAAGAATCACTTGAAACCAGAAGGCGGAGTTTGTAGTGAGCCAAGATCATGCCACTGCACTCCAGGCTAGGCAACAAGAGCAAAACTCCAACTCAAAAAAAAAAAAAAAAAGCAAGCATTTAAGCACATCTCCTTTCTTCTATCAAATGATCTTCTATCAAGGGGACATCAGAGATCAGAGTTACTGACTTTAAAAACATCCTTTTGTCTCCAGAATACTACTGCTATATTAAAATGAATTAGAATTCACTGTATTGTTACAGCATACACTAAAAGAGCTGACTTCTCAAACAGATAAAGACACATTTTGAAGTAGCAATTAGTAAAATGAATGTGTTACTGTTTTAAAAGCATAACAGACGTGATGATTAATGTAGAGTTGACAAAGTCTTTAAGAGGAAAAAACAGAAGTAGGCCTTCTTTTAAAATTTTTTATGTTTTTGAGACGGAGTCTCGCTCTATTGCCAGGCTGGAGTGCAGTGGTGTGATATCGGCTCACTGCAACCTCTGCCTCCCAAGTTCAAGCGATTCTCCTGCCTAAGCCTCCTGAGTAGCTGGGACTACAGGCATCTACCACCATGCCCAGCTAATTTTTGTATTTTTAGTAGAGTCAGGGTTTCACCAGGTTGGCCAGGATGGTCTCCATCTCTTGACCTCGTGATCTGCCCACCTCGGCCTTCCAAAGTGTTGGGATTACAGGCATGAGCCACTGCGCCTGGCCAGAGGTAGGACTTTTTATTACAAAGCAAGTAAAATTGAAACAGGTGAATTCAACATAGAAAAGTTTTAATGAGACAAATGTCAAACAAGCGTATCAACTTCTTAAAAAACAAAGAAAATCTGAAAGTTTAATTATAAAAACACTTATACAGAAAACCTGGCATTTCAACAGTTCCAAACACATGTACACAAGTTTTTTCTAAAATTAGTCAGAAATAAAATACCCTGTCTCTCTTTCCTCAGCTGCTCCTTGTGTTTTAATTAAAAAGAAACAAAGAAATCTGTAACACTGAACAGGCAACAGCTTATTTCTTGAGAACATAAAGTACAGTAATATCTGCAGGTGTACTGGGAAACATGAATTAGGTATTGTGCTAGCCTGTAACTTCATTTACTGCCTCCTCATTGAGCACAAGAGGAGAGAGGAGGTGGCCAAGGCCTGCTCTACAAATACTGACAGTTTTGTGGCATCTGAATCCCAGCCACCAGAGGCAGGTGAGTAGCTACTGGGAAAGAGAGCATTTCAAAAGCAAGCTGCTTATTTTCTGAAAATGATTTCATACTGTAGGCTCTCTTGAGATCTCATGTATTCCTGAATATGCAAATGTTTCAAGTCACTGTCAAGTGTCCCATCTAGAGTCAGGGGAATGATGATCCTGGACCACGTTACGGCCTTTTCTGGTCACAAAAGCAGTGCTAACAATGCTGCACAAAACTGAACACAAATGAGTAACAGAAATATGAGGAGGAAGGAAGAGAGGACAGAAAGCATCTGGCAGAAGGAAGAAACAAACCTCCAGAATGGGCTCTGGATGTCCTTCTGCCATAGACAGTGAATTCTGGCTTGGACTTTGCAGACAAGGAGTCTAAGAGAAGTGGCAGAAATAGCAGATGATGGCAGGGAAATAGGAAAATGCAGAAAAGCAGGAGAGCTGGCTAGGTTTATAGCAATAGATAATAATGGGGTCTTATTCTAAAAATTTGCCAAGTGATGGTATGTGGGTTTCAGCACATGGATATCTGATGTATGTTCACATAAGACATTTTAAAAACAGATTTTGTTGCTGTTTTCCTTTGGACTAATAAAGAAAACAGGCAAGGAGATGCTGAGAAGACAGGATGGTGTAGCAACTTGACAGGGAGTTCTGCCCTACACTCTGACTTACGGGCATATTGTGAGAGGGGTCACACTTCTATCCACCTGCCTGCAGTGGTGTGGTGCCCAGACAATGGGCTCTGCTTGCTCTGCTTTGGTTCCAAAGATCTCAGCTGTAACCTTTAGCCTTGGGCTCGAGTGTCAAAACAAAAACAAAAACAACGAAACAACCAAAAAACCCTGAGGTAAGAATCAGAACCTCTCTTTCCTTTTGCTGTTAAAGGAACCAGAAACTGCTAGGCGTGATGCTTGAGCCCAAGAGTTGGAGGCTGTAGTGTGTTATGATAGCATCTGTGAATAGCCACCGCACTCCAGCCTGGGCAACACAGCGAGACCTCATCTCTAAACAAAACACAACAAACAAACAAAAATGAACCAGAAAGTCCTCTTTACTTATGCTGTTAAATAAAAAAAAAAATCACTAAGGAGGGAGAAGGAAGGGAAGCCTGTCTTCTTCACATGGATTCAGCAGTTAATGGTTACAGAAGGAAGACAAAAGGACATGAGAATTCTTCCTGGCTTTTTTTGTGAGCTCAAGTGACTCTTTTGAATGATATTTCCACCTATGTAGATCCATGAATCATTATTCCTAAAGAAGACAGGAATTCCCTCAGTTTTCACTTACAATAAACTTTGGGCTTTGTACTCTTTCCCTTTCTCCTCTGTTTACAAGTGACCTTTTCCTCAGCAAAAATGCTCCACAAGACATTGTCAATGGATGGGAACAGAAGAGCCTTGCTGGGACTGGGACTCCATGTCTGTGCAGGAGCAATGCTTAGAAAACAGCAGGCAGTACCAGTGAGGAAGGAAACAGCATTCTCCTTTAGGGCAGCAATCACAAAGCCACACTAAGGCTGGCACCCACTGAGCACCATGTGGGGTAGGAAACACAGCCTTGCTCCACATGGCACTATCAACAAGAAGCTCCTTTCTTTGGAGTCACAGCGGGGCAATGATGGGAGAAGACTGGGCCTGTCTAATGCAAGAAACCCTCCTTCAGAACCTTGCTGAGCAACAAAGTTCAGAGGTCAGAAAATGGAGATGTATAAATTGATGGGGGCCAAGGAAGCAAAAATAACCCCCAGAGTCATTTTAAAAAGTGACAAGTAGGTAAGAAAACTGGAGCTCCACTGATAAAAGGGTCTAAGCGAAATTACAACATGAGAAGTCTTCCTTTCTGCAGCAGCAGATGTCAGCATCAGGGTCACCCAGTAAGCTGAAGATATGCAGCTCCACTTTAACAGAAATGGAAATGGTAGGAACCTGAAGACCTGGGAGAGTGGCTGCATACCTTCAAAGTTTCACAGAAGGACAATTCCATAGGAAGCTCATATACATGTTGCTGCTCCCTCATATGGCTTCCTGGGGTGACGGCCTTTCACTCACTGAAAATTCTTTCACAAGCAAAGGGATCTGCACTCTTTCTCTGCCCCCACTCAGTTCAAATTTCCATGGATGGCTTCTCATTCCTTACAAGTAAAAATACTTATGGAACATCTTGGAGCTCTAAGACCTGTAGAATCAGGAGAAAACAAAACAAAACAAAACATAACAAAAACAAAAACAAACAAGGAAAATAACACCAAGAAAGTAAGTATTGATTGGAAGGGGTTAGCACTATAGATTTTAAAAATGCTTTGGTTTCATAAGCGTTACAGTGAGTGCAGGGTATATGTAAACTAAAGAACTCATAAAGCTGCAAGCAGGCAACCTCATTGAGATGTTTTACATAACACTTCAATGAGAAACATAACCCTGCTCCAGTTCAGCAACAATGGGAGGTAGGAAAATCATCAGCTAAACACAGAAAAGCAACTATCAGGGACAAACCTGAGGAGGGAAAATGAGTAACCTACTTTAGTCTGAAGAAGGTAAGGTCAATCAAAACCAATTTTCTTCACGTGTTAACTAAGGATATCTGCATATCTGTATTATGTGCATATAATCAAGAACATTTCTCATATTAATAAAAATACAGTCACATAAGATTTTCTTCCCCTAAACTCAAACAGCCAAATATTATCATTGAAATCAGGCAACATATGCATTTTAGTAGTTTATATAAGGTAGTCACCTTTCAACTTAAAATCACCCCCATGGCTTCCTCCCAGTTCCACTTGTCTCTAGGTACTACTCAGTCACAAGAAAGGTGACAGACAGGTAGGGTAATTCTTCTGCTGTATATTTATCAAAATAATTTTAAAATGGGCTAAAACTCTTTAACATTATAATTCCTGGATTGTAATTTTTTTCTATTTACTTCCTATGTATCTTAATGCTCTATTTCAGGACTTTTTAGTGCTTTCCCCTTCCCCCATCCACCTCTTTCTTAGAGCAATGTTTTAGAAACCCAGTGAATGAGAGTTTAGATATCTGTGGTTCTAGTCTTGGATTCTGTACTCATCTATGCAGATATTTTCAAGCAAGATGCTTCTCCTCTCTGGGATTCAGTTTCTTCATATATAAAATGTTGGATTTCTAAAGGTCCCTTCCAACTCTAATATGCTCCATACTTGTAGACCATTAGCTTCCCTTCACTCACTGGCTCCTGACAGCGGATGAAACCTTTGCCAAACTCTTGTCAGAGTAATTAATTGCACCATGAGTGCTGGGGACATCAGCCTCGCTGTCTGTACATATTTGTATAATGAGGCCAAACCAGTATTAATCATAGTCTTTGTAATTGTTTCCTTTGGCAGTTTTGGGGGATGTGGAGAACCATCTATTGTTAGTTATGTTTGCATGGCTAGATTGTAAGAATCTGTAGTAATATAACAGTTCACACTTTTAGTTATTTTTTCAGGGGCAAAATATTTGTAGGTTAAAATCAAGGATAATAGTAATATTCTAAGTTTACAGACTCCTCAGAAAACAAATAATATAGTTTATATTCTTGAGATGAACAAAGCTTTAGGAGAGTCTTACTGGCAAAATGCTCAAAATGGAAAACCACTTTTGGGTCAATACTTAATTAGCTGCCTTATATCTATGTGAAGAGACACCATGTTATCAATTAATGTTTTATTTCACAATCTTCCACACTGTTTCTCCCAGCTCTCACTTTTCAAGCATACAAGAGTGCTAATTGAAAACACTGTACGAAAATGGGAAGGATGATGAGCTCCTGAAAATCCCAGGCCTAGATTTACAAGCTGTTCCCTTCATAATCAGCAGCAGTAATGCCACTTCTTTATTCTGCAGGGAGTCCAGCCATCTCTAAGAAGTACAGTCCATTCCATCTGGCTACTCACTAGAAGGATGATAATCCTTTCCCCATCAGAGGCTGAGGCTAAAATACATTTTATTTTATTTGTATTTTAGGCAATGCTGAGGCACTGCCTTGTACAGTTACCATCCAAGGGCATCACTAACAAGTATAAAGACTTCTGCCTTTGTCTCTACTAGGCATTTATCTTTACGTATGTTGCTCAAAGTCCAAAGCGAGCCAGAATATAAATTATGTATATGAGTGTGCTCATGTACTCACAGGATGAATAAAGATTCAAACCCATGACCAATCTAAGGAACATATCCTGCTACTGACTCTCATTTTAGTAGCCATATATGGCCACCTCATTGTAGAGTCCAATCTTAAAATTTCCACACAGTTTCTATGTCTGCAGGTATGGAATAACTTAACCAATAAAGCAAAGGGATGCCAATTTTGTGGGATGGCATACTAAAAGGGTATCCCATCTTTAGGAATTTGAATGAACAAATAGCAATTCCATTTAAGAAATGACCATTAGTACCAAAAAGTGTATATGTAGATCCCTTCTGGGGGAAAAAAAAAAGGAATACATACTACTGCTCATTTGTTGAATATATTTTTTAAAAACTTATTTTCTCTCTCCTTTTCTGCTTGAGAATTTTATATTTTTATGTTTTTTTTTTTTTTTTGAGACAGAGTCTTGCTCTGTCACCCTGGCTAGAATACACTAGTGTGACCCTAATTTACTGAAACCTGAACTCCTGGGCTTCAGTGATCCTCCTGCCTCAGCCTCCTGAGTAGACAGGACTACAGGTGTGCGCCATAATGCTCAGCTAATTTTTTTCATTTTTTTAAAAGCACGGGTCTCACTATTTTGTCCAAGCTGGTCTTGAACTCCTGGGCTCAGGCAATCCTGCCTCAACCTCCCAAAGTGCTAGGACTACAGGCATGAGCCACTATGCCCCACCAAGAATTTATTTATTTTTTATTTAAAAAAAATTTTGAGAAAGTATCTTGCTCTATCACCCAGGCTGGCGTGCAGTGATATGATAATGGCTCACTGCAGCCTCGCCTCGACTTCCTTGGCTCAAGTGATCCTCCCACTTCAGCCTTCCAAGTAGCTGGGACCACAAGCACACGCCACCATGCCTGGCTAATTTTTTTGTATTTTTTATAGATGTAGGGTTTTGTCATGTTGCCCAGACTGGTCTTGAACTCCTGGGCTCCAGCAATCTGCCTGCCTTGACCTCCCAAAGTGCTAGGCTTACAGGTGTGAGCCATTGCACCCGGCTGAAGAGTTTATTTTTTAATCTATCAAAACCAGGGAGTTACCTGTTTGTATGGTAAGTCCACATCACCATTTAACAGACAACAGTCACTGTGTTATTGAGTGGTGAATATAAAAGCTTCCTACTTATGTAGGCTCACATACATACAATGTCTCACTGACTACTTCTAAATTATCATTAGTACTTTCCAGAGAAAAGGAAGATTAAAAATTAAGTTATATTTATTTTGTTCTGAGTGCTGTTTTGGGGATGGTTTCCTCTAAGTTTCCCACTCACTTTTCAAAATCTTTTGGGAAACTGATGCCCAAGAATACAGCTAATAAGTGACACAGCTAGAACTGAGGCCAAACCACAAAAACCATGCTCTTCCCATTAAACCATTCTGAAGCAAGCATGAGAAAAAACTGTCTTGAGTCTATTTTATTTTATTTTTAGAGACAGGATCTCTCTGGACTTGAACTGCTGGGCTCAAGCAATCCTTCCACCTAAGCCTCCCAAGTAGCTGGGACTACAGTGACTCTGTTTTCTAATATTATTTACTACATTTAACAACCACGCAACAGGAATCTTAACCAAGTCTCCAAGTCATTCATCCAATGTAATCCCACGGTTTTAGTAGTATTGATAAAGTCTGATGACATCTTATTTTTGACGATGTGCTGGCATATAAATATTTATCAGTGAGCACTCACCATTCCCTAACGATCAAGTCTGTTCACAACTTCTCGAACTGTAGCTATGAAGTTTTCATTGTCTTGGGGATTAGCTAAAATAATACTGTGCAGTCTGTTCATATATGAGTCAATGGTGTCCACTGTAGGTGTCTCTCCACTTCCTGAAGTGAGATAAGAATAAAGTAAGAAAATCCTCCCTATTCAGTTTTACAATTTCAAAGAAATAGTGATTCTAATGTGGTCTGCTCCACAGACATGCTTTTAATTTTAGAGGAGAGACTTTTAGATCTCGAAGAAATGAAATTAGTCCACATACTCTAAATAAACAGATGGGCTATATAATTGCTGATTGGATATATGAGTAGCTGCATGTAACAGAAGGTTAGACTCTCTCAGCTTTCTGCTGACTATCCTCAAAATGAAAGAGTATATAAGAAATACCAGTGTTCATTTTCCCCTCCTTCCCGTTAAAACAAAAACTACAAAGCAAACAAACATACATAAGAGGAAGCACTCTCCTCAAGATTTACTACTCAGTTTCCAGTGTTCTGAATAGCAAATTAAGCTTAAAAGACAGGAAAACAGATATTAAAATATAAATAGACAAAAATTTGAATGACCAGAGAGCCTGAAACATTGGATGATTTTAGCCAATACTGACATTCTTTTATATCCGGAAGAGAAAAAATGTATTTTAATTAATTTTCCTCTGGAGGAGATGTCAACCTTTCCACACCAGTACTAACATAAATAGCATCCTGCTCCCCACAACACACACACCCCTGTCACTGACAGTTCTCAGGCAGGAAGACTTACCAGGCAAGGGCATGCTGGCAAAGCTGCTGGTCAGCACCTGCCGCAGGGTCTCCAGGTGCTGCTGTAAGACTGTGTTGCGGCTCCGCTCCTGGATCACATCCACCTCCAGCTTCTCCACTGCTGTGCGCATGCTCTCCACGTGCTTTTGCAGGGCTGCATTCCTCTCCTCAAACTCCATGTTGGATTTGCGAAGCTGGCGGAGCTCTGCCTCCCGAGCTGAGGACATACATCCCACAGAACACATGCAGCACTAGAAGGAGTCTCTGAGGAGTCTCAATGACTCTTACAGGGAAGTTCTGCTTAGCTGCCTCTAATTTAGCTACCCCACCTCATCTCCCTATTCTCATTATGGCATTCCAGATAGCAATTTCAGCAATGAAACGCCTGACTCCCCAGAGCTATTTTAATTCTTAAAGTTAGTCACATTTCATATGTAAGATTGCAATAGTTTCAATTCCCAGTATTTTTTTGTTTGTTAGTTTTTGCTTTTTAAAATTGTACAATGAGAAGCCTGAGGGGTTTTGCAGGGGGATCTTGGGAGACTGGCCAAGCACAGCTGTAGGTACCCATCTTTACTACAATGGGATCAGATTTGCTCTTAGTTATTTTATATTTTGGACTCCCATGTAAGTTTTTATTTGTACAAAGGTTCCAGGCTCAGAGTCTGAAGACAAGTGAATTTGTGATTTGCATTTATTTCCTTTCATCCAGAGACCAAAGAAGCTTTGACAACAATGGCCTAACTTTCCTTCACTGGTCTTTGAGCAGCTACCTTTACCATAGAGTGAAATAGAGGCAGTTCTTCTTCCTTTAGACTAGTCCTAAGGAGGGATAACACTACCAATGCTTTTGAGCAATGCATTTCTTCTGAGAAGTAAGTCCCCTGTCAAAAATCTGAGAAACACAAAAAGAAACTTCAGTAATCACCTTTGCTATGGTTCAAGAATTCCTCTGTAAATATAGGGATGTCAAAAACAGACCGTTCCTTTACCTCTGTTTCTTTCTGCGAATCAAGAGGAACAAAACAGTTAATTCTTAATAGAAGCTAAATTAAATAATAGTGCCTGAAGACAATGATCATGTCTTCTTTAAAAAAGAATAGGGTGAGCAGGAATCAGTCCACGTGAGTCTGTGAGGGAAATGTATTCATCTTTCCATTGGAATCCAACTTTCATAGAGCTTAAGCAGGTAAAGTATCCACTTCTCTCAAGGTGTACAACTACTGTGTAATTAGAAACATTTAAAGGACGTTACGTAAATTTCCCTAATGGAGAATTTGAAGCCAATTCTTAGCCTTGTGTTTTGAATAGTCAACAGTATACAGTTGTGAAAGCGACTGCAGTGGGAATTGAGAAAGAGTTTTTTTTCAGTCACTTTTGTTGGTTATGCATGTAAAATGCTCCCTAAGATTATGCAATATAAATTTGCAGAGTGGACAATAAGAATTTTAAGCAGAAATCTGACCGCTATGAGCAATAATTATGATATTCCATTGGTACTTCTATTTACTTATGAGAGGCAGCCTATCTTTGGGGTCTTTTAGATTTTCTTTAGACACAGGAAAAACAAACAAACAAACAAACAAACATACATACAAGGCCAAGAAATCAGAAATAACTAGGCTCTAAAAATTAGAAAGCAGAGGATTATGTGAGATACAAAAGAGTAACAAAGCCTAAAATTAATTCAACAATAAGCCATTAAAAGTAAAAAAGCCTCACAAGATCATTGCAAAATATATTCCACAATGATCTTTAAGAATAAAGTCAATAATTCAAGATGCTTTGGCTGTCACTTCTAAAATGAATTTGAAGTTGAAAGCACTGTGAATATTAATTTTAAGTGTCTTGGCATAGTGTTCAAAATTTTCCTTAACAAACGTGGTAAAATGGCAGGAAGTGAGAAGTGAAGAAACTGTTAGTGAAATCTTAAGATCCCAGGACCTTTATAACATGAAAAACATGCAAACATAATACCTAGATTTCATTCCTATAAACAACTGTTTAAAGCTAGATAGAATGTATCTTTCCTACTCTTGTCACCACTAGCTTTTTTTCTTTTTTTTTCTGGAGACAGAGTCTCTCTCCGTTGCCTACGGTGGAGTGCAGTGGCGCGATCTCAGCTCACTGCAACCTCCGTCTCTTGGGTTCAAGCAATTCTCCTGCCCCAGCCTCTCGAGTCGCTGGGATTACAGGTGCCCACCACCATGGCTGGCTAATTTTCTGTATTTTTTTTAGTAGAGATGGGGTTTTGCCATGTTGGCCAGGCTGGTCTTAACTCCTGACCTCTGGTGATCCACCTGCCTTGGCCTCCCAAAGTGCTGGGATTACAGGCTTGAGCCACCGTGACCGGCCTCCACTAGTTTTCTAAATCTTTGAACCCCAAAATGACTTGGTGCCCAGCAGAAAAGCTAAGCAATTCACAGCTTAAGAGGGAAATCTGACACCCGAGCTCCTGTTTTCATAATGGTGGCTGTCTAGCAAGGGGGCTGGGCTGTGTGAACCACCTGCCAATGGCAGCTGAGCAAGAAAGACACTGAAAAGCTATGTAATTTCAGAGCACTTAATTTCTACTTTGTATTTTTCTTCCTAACAAAAGAAAGCAAAGTTTCCCAGAATAACTTGAAAATAAACAACAAAATTATCAACTGAAAGTCCCAAGTTTCAACATGCAAAGCTCTACCTTGAGCCAGTTCCTACGGGACTTCAATGGAAATTAATGTATGAACAAGAAAGGCTGGTTCCAGAAGGAATCTTAGCCATATTTTGCAGTGGCTTTCTCTCAAATTTGCTGGCTTCCCATATGCTTTAACTGTCACTGGGCTGCTGCAGGAAAACAAAACTTATGACACATAATCCCAACATGCACAAGGCATAACAGATACAAACATAAGTCCACAGATGACTTAGCATAAAGACTTAGGACATTATCATCCCACCTTATTCAGTCTCCAACTTAACTGCAGTTACATGAGATCAGTTACCTAGCTATACGTCTCAATATCTGCCAGTTAGATGGGTAAAGTGGAGATGCTTGGCTCCCATTACCATGGTACAAAGATCCCTCTCCAAGGTCTTAACTCTCCTCAGACTGGTAATCTTTTCTCTCCTTTGCCAGAGCAGTCCAAAGTAAGCTAATTATGTAAGGGCAGAGGACAGCACCACATAGGTGCATTAACACACTGCCCCTTGGTACAGATTCTTAGAGCACAAACTAAGAAACATTAAAGCAATTAAATGAAACTGTTCAGTCTCTGAAAGGTAACAGAGAAATTCTACTTAATGGAAGAGTGGTAATAAAAAACATCAGCGCTCTTCCATTACTGAGCACATTTCATGGCATCGAGAGGATCCTCCTGGGGGCTTGGGTGTACTTAAGCTGCTCCAAGGATAGCTCAAGGGATTAAAATGATAAGGATTTGATTACCCTTTCACTGAAAGGGTCTAATTTGTTCAGGCTGAGTGTCATTCTGTCATTTCTCATAAATTAAAGGAGAAACAAAATTATTGTTTCTATCTTAGTTTTCACATGAGATACAGACACTTTCTTGAGAGTAATACTAGCTAACTCTTGGGTCTAGTGGGCTGGCTTTCGATTTGAGAGGAGCAAGAATATTCTTCACTTTGGTTTTCCATTCTGGATATTGAATGGAGGTTAAGAGAAAAGAGGCCCTTCTGAACTGAATCTATTTTGCTGTGATCTAGGCCCAGGGCCAGAATTTCAAAGAGTGTGATATGTGCTTCTCTCAAGAGCCTTTTACTTTGGGAAATGCTCTTAACATTGTGTACCAGCCTGAAGTGCCCCACTGCTATGCAGAATGGCTTTCAGGTCAGCATTTCTGTAGCTCTAATATGCTCTCTCCAGTACCTGCCTTGGTAACAATGACTTAGGGATCCAAGTTTCATTTAGGAATACAATAGGTTTCTTTACTATACACAAACCAAATAGTTTACTTAACTAGCAACACGTTTTGCTGACATCTCGGGCAACCAGGCCGGTTTTTGCTTTCAACATTGTGAAGTTTATGCTATGTAGCATGGCACTGTGCTGTCAAGAATGCTAGACTACGACACAGAAGGCCTGGGTTTCCGTCACAATTCTGTCTCCAATTTAATTCAGTAAGTGATTCTGGGTAAATTCTTTCCATTCTATATACTGTCTTAGGCAAGTCACTTTCCTCACTGACAAAATGAGGTGGTCACTTGACAGGATCACTAAGTCTCAGTGTTTTACTTCTCATAGGATAAGTAAAGGGAAATAAGTATGTATTTAGGATCTATGGTCTTTAGACAATGCAAGATATTTGCTCTTTTATTAAAAACTTACTCATACCTCTGCTCGAGCCATTTTACCCACCCTGAGGTCTCCACAAAACCTAGGTCATTTTAAAGTCCTGATTCAATTACTCCTTTCCATGGGCTCCTTCTGTGGCTGCTTTTCACCCACAGTGCTTTCTATTTTTCTGAACTTCTATTATACTAAGAAGTTATATGTAAGAAAATTACTGGGTAATAATGTTTAAAAACAGTTTTAAAACTTTCAAATCAGTTCTTTTATATTGCAATTGTTCTAAAATTATCTAATTTAGGAAACATATTATTCAGTGAAAAATAAAAATGGTAAAGTAAGGACATTAATTGGGTCAACACGCTTACTAAAGGAGCTTTATCCTGCTGTGGGCATACCAACACATGGATTTACAGAACCTACTGTATAACCTTTTAAGAAACAACTGCTGGCTCTCCATCTGCTCACTCCTTTTTTTTGTTTGGCTTAACATGGGTCTAGTCTAATCCTGTAACAGGGAAATATAGAGACTCACTTCTTTTCACAAATCACAGACTTTACAGAAATTCATGTTATACTAATGTATCTGAATAAACACCTTCACTTCTCAAATTATCAGCAGCAGGTTCTACGATACAGACTAAATCTACATCTTTTCTGACTGCAACTATCAAGTTTACTGAAGACAAAAATGTCGCATATAGTTTGGCCAGCAAAATTCATAGTGAAGAAATGAGTCAGATGATTGACACCTATTTAGACGACTGACTAGAAAATGTGAGCTCTAATGTTTCAGATTACTGTCCAAATTCTCTTTGGTAACTGTTAAGGATAGAGAAGCTATAAAATAGAGAAAAAAAGAAGTACAGAAATTTCATGATATCGATAGCTGGGCACACAGGCAAAGAAAGAGAGAAGTAATTATACAAAAGTCTGCTAATATGAAAAGTTTGCAGTATTATTATGATTTAAAATACAAATACATACAAAGTTTCTCCAGCAAAAAAACATAACATTTCATCCGAATTAGAGCACAGAATGTCATATATAATTACATTTATATAGGATCTATCTGAAGAATAAAATGCAAATATTTACTATGTTTCTCACTTTATAATTCATAGATGGTAATAACATCCATTTGACCTGTGAATCTGAATCTTTTCTCTATGTTTTAAGGTAACCAACATTTCCTTGATTTGGTAAAAAAAAAATACATGTAAAATAGTACACTAGAAAATTCTTTTTGTTCAAATTCCCAGTTATTTCAGGTCAACTTTGAATAGATTCTTGTATAAAAATAATCACTTATGGAATACCTTCTCAAGGTAAGGGTATCATGATAGGTGGTATAGGGTTGGATATAAAGATGGAAACTAGACTGTGCATCTCTGCAAAGAGATTACAACCAAAGGGTGTGAGTCCTTGAATTACCTCAAAACCCCTAGGTCAGATCAGCTAAGCACATAAGAGAAGTATAGACAGCCATGAAGGTTAAAGGAAGTTGGAGGAAACAAAAGTTTGAAGGAGGAAACATAATTTGAAATAACACACACACCTAAATCCCATACACACAGAAACATAGGCCTAAATCCTATCAATGGGGCTGAACCAAGTGGGAGGAAAGAAGCCAGTATACAAACAAGCGCTAGTGAAGTGAGGGAAGAGGAAAGGAGGTGTAAGAACTGAGACACTGGGCAGGGCATGGTGGCTCATGCCTGTAATCCATTTAGTCTTTTAGAGAGATACCTTGCTCCCCAGAATAGAATAAGGGTTCTGTTACCATAGAAAAATGGGAACATGGCTGGGCACGGTGGCTCACACCTGTAATCCCAGCACTTTGGAAGGCCAAGGCGGGTGCCGAGGTCAGGAGATCGAGACCATCCTGGCTAATACGGTGAAACCCTGTCTCTACTGAAAATACAAAAAATTAGCCGGGTGTGGTGGCACGAGACTGTAGTCCCAGCTACTCGGGAGGCTGACGCAGGAGAATCGCTTGAACCTGGGAGGCAGAGGTTGCAGTGAGCCAAGATTGTGCCACTGCACTCCAGCCTGGGCAACAGAGTGAGACTCTATCTCAAAAACAAAACAAAACAAAATAAAACAAACAAAAAAATGAGACACTGGTGCTTGTGCTCTATCGACATTGTAGCTGAACAGTTCATTTTAAGCAAATGCTGGATTCTTTAAATAACAACTTTTCTGAGAGTCAGATTAAAGCATGTGGTGATGATAAACTATGGTCAAGTTATAGCTTTCAGCTAGCCCTGATTTCTATACTTCATTCCAAATTCCAGCCATCTTTGGCATTTAAAGCCAATAAAATTCTTAGATCACAGGAAAGGATTGAGGTTACGGGCTGTAGTTCAATGACAGACACACAACATAAGTGTCTGCCATATGCTAAGAACCCCCAAGCTAAAGTATCTCATTTAATCTGAATTATGATATAGGAAATACTCTGCATTCATTAAAAAAAAAAATCCAGTAGCATTTCAAAAAGCAACGTTATTATAAATACATATATGTGGTATGTAGACAGATGGCTAATTACCTCATGATCATGAGTGGCCTGCCGGGCTGCATCTAAAAATATAAAAGAATAAGAGAACATTACATTTAAAAAGAAAGCAATAACCAAACTGAAGTGTATGACTGTGCCAAACTATAAAACCTGCTGGTATATGTAGATTCTCATAACATATGATATTTTTCCTTAAGGCTTTATTAATCGGTCAGCCAACAAAAGTAAGGGAACCCCATATCTACAGAATTAGAATTCATAATTAGGCATAAGAGAAACAGCAGACACAGTTTTTAACTTTAGGGAGAACAGGGTGGAAGAGTAGACAGAAGACACAAACCAAAGACTACTTGTACAACATCTATAATTTTAGCAGGCTAGATGCCCAAGTATAGAGAAGATGTGATGGCTAAGGAAAAATAGACTAGTTGTGGATGGTGCTTCAAAAATGACACATGAAAGTCTCAGAAGTGTTAAAGGCAAGTTACTGTTACTGATATAATTTTCTAGATAGGTTTGCTTATAGGCAGAGAAATGCCTAAACTGGGAATCAGGAAAAGGGCAGGCAGGCAACTAACAGGGGTCTTGGAGGACAAGCCAAAATCATCGATAACAGACATGGAAACCCAGTTGAAATTTCTAAATGAGAGCAGTGTGATTTTAATAAAATTCCAAAATAATGCTTTTAAGTGAATACTGGATAGTGCAGAGAAAACAGAAACACGTCTTTTCTAGTTATCACTCTTAACAGTTGGCTTTATGACACTCCATCACCCACAACAAACTACAAATACATTTGGTTCTGGTTTTGATACCTTGCCTATGAGATTTGCCTTTCTGACGGTCCTGGGTTTTCCTACTGAAGACCTTGTAGGCCTCAGTTTTCTGATACTGTTCTAGTTCCTTCATGTAGCGCTCCTTATCTCTGTCTGCTTCATCAAGGTAGCGCTAGGAAAGAAACACAGAATTATTTTCAAGAAAATGAGATCTTATTTAAATAAAATTAAACTACCTATTTGAAGAAAATGGGACAATTAGAACATGAGAAGAAAAGAATATAGGGAATATGCCTTAAAAAAGAATCAGGAAAACAAGAGTTGTATGAATAGAATAAAATATAACCTCTCAATTATAAAAGAAATAGGTCATTATGAGTTTTTAGACTATTTATTGCCTTTTCTAACCTAATGAAGACAAGTTCTATTGAGATCATTCTTATAAAAAATTCATGAAGATGATTAGAGTTATTCTTCTAACTGTATAGATAGAACTCTACATGGCCACTAGAGTCATCCTCATGAGATCTGCACACCACACAGGCACACTTAGTCTTCCCAGGGGAAGGAAGAGAATATTACTGTTTTGCTGTCTCCAGCCCATTTTGAGGGGATGATGTCATACATCAATTGGCCCTTTAAGAGCCAGAAGATTGGAGCAATGAAGCTAGGAGGCACAAAGAACATAAAAATAATGACCTCATCCTATGGACTTAAAAATGGACTACTCTGAGAGAACCTATATCTACATGCTTTGATTGCTTTGTGCTATTAATTATTTAAACAAAGTTCATTGCTCTACCAGGATTATTTTGTTTAATGCTTTGCCCTTTTCATTCATCAAAAGGAAGTATAAGAAAGTATAAAAATACTGCTTCTAAATGAACGGAAAACACACTCAGAAATTATGTTAAACACCTTGTCCCACATAAGAGCCAGATGTAGGGGATACCCAACTGGCCAAATCTGGTACAATTTAAGCACCAAAATAATTAAGTATAGTAATAAAATATAAACTAGTAGAAAAAACTTCATACAATTATTAGTATGATTTATAATAGACATAATACCAATGATTTGTTACCATACAAATACAATAAATGGGGGTATAAATGGGGGTAGAGGCTGAGCATGGTGGCTCATGCCTATAATCCCAACACTTTGGGAGGCCGAGGTGGGTGGATCACTTGAGGTCAGGAGTTCGAGACCAGCCTGGTCAACATGCTGAAACAACATCTCTACTAAAAATACAAAAATTAGCTGGGCGTGCGTGGTGGTGCATGCCTGTAGTCCCAGCTACGTGGGAAGCTGAGGCTAGAGAATCACTTGAATCTGGGAGGCGGAGGGTGCAATGAGCTGAGATTGCGCCACTGTACTCCAGCTTGGGCGACAGAGCAAGACTCCATCTCAAAAAACAAACAAACAAATAAATGGGGGTAGGGCATCGGGCATGGTGGCTCATATCTGTAATCAAAGGACGTTGGGAGGCTGAGGCAAGAGGATTGCTTGAGCCCAGATGTTTGAGTCCAGGCTGGGCAACAAAGTGAGATCCCGTCTCTACAAAACATAAAATAATTAGCCAGGTTTGGTGGTATGTGCTACTCAGGAGGCTGAGGTGGGAGGGGTGCTTGAGCCCAGGAGGTCAAGGTTGCAGTAAGCCGAGATCTTGCTTAGATTAGAATGCTGAAGGCTAACTGGTAAATGTGAAGGGAGTGCTGGAGTTGGA
The DNA here is from genome assembly GCF_000951035.1 of Colobus angolensis palliatus. NCBI lineage: Eukaryota > Metazoa > Chordata > Mammalia > Primates > Cercopithecidae > Colobus > Colobus angolensis. The sequence goes on along the minus strand of NW_012123931.1, from coordinate 1,851,477 downwards.
AAAATCATCACGTTGTAACCATAATGATAAAGATTAAATCAGGCAAAAATAATCAATGGATGCTAAATCTAGGGGAAAATGTTGATGTAGAACACACTATTTGCATGTTCTTAAATCATCTCCCCATAGATTACTAATGACAAAGGAGAATTTAAATAATGTACCAGGTAAGAAAAATTAATATTACCAGTGAGAAACAAAAGGACATTGTGTGCCTGCATATGTGATATACTGCCTATGCAAGTCATTCCACCAAGAATGCGTAACCTCAATCTAATCACGAGGAAACATTTGAAAAATACACAATGACCAATGTTCTGTTAAAGGTAAAAGAAGCGGGGAAGCAGAAGGGAACTGTATTTTAAAAAAATATCAATGTTATAAAAGAAAAGAAAAGACTATGGAAATATCCCAGTTTAAGCTAAAGAAACTTGACTACTAAAAAAAAAAAAGAAACTTGACTACTAAACATAAAACCTGACCCTAGACTGGAACTTGTTCTGGAAGGGAAAAATGTTATAAAGAAATGAGGTTAGGTCAACATATGGATGACAGATTAAAGTACTGTTAATGAAAAATTATGAAATTGATCACTATACTATGGTTATATAAGAAAATATTCTTTGAAATAAACACTGAAATATTCTGGGGGTAAAGGGCTACAATGTATATAATTTATCCTCACATGATTAAAACAAAATTTTGTGTGTCTGGGTATACACATGCAAGTGTTTGTGTGTGAGTGAGAGAGAGAGAGAGAGAGAGACTGAGCATGCAAAAGTGTAAGAAAGACTGAGAATATTGTAAGTGCATATGCAAATGGAGAAATGGAATAAAATGTGTTAACAACAGGTGAATCTGGGCAAAGAGTGTTTGGATGTTCTTTGTATTATTTTTATGTTCGTAACTTCTTGTACATTTGAAATTATTTCCAAAAAAAAGTTAGTAAAGCAAAAACAAACACAAAACCTTTGTCCTACGTAATAGTGGTTATCCCAAAAAATAATCACTGTTATTTTTACATTTTTGTTTATACACTTCTGTATTCTCTGAAAAGGATCTAAAAAAAAAAAAAGATCACACATTAATTTTAAAATAAAGAAAAATAAAAAAGAAAAGAATAACATAGTATGTACAGCCCACTATCCTTTTCTACAGTAATGCCAAAACAATGGATGATATTCACTGCCTTCTACTAGCTTGCTACCACTAACGCAGAGCTTCAAAAGTTGCAACTGAATCTGATCTCTTTGAAAATTTCTGAAGTCAATTAATTCCCAGGAGAGTATTTTTCAATTTGGTTTTAGTGTGTCTGGAATCCTTTCTAAAAAGTGTAAGTCATAAAAGAGTTTAAGACATAAAAGAAATACAGATATCTTTCAGATGCTGGGAATGCTGGGAACTTTTAACCCAAAGCAACTCCCACAATCATGACCATTGCTCTGCTTTAGTGGTATTTTCACCAGCTCATGGCTATCTTGTCCTTAATTCCTCTCAAATCTCTAACAAATGGATTCATTTCAGTTTGCTATCAGGTTAGTTTCTATCTTAGAGGAGAAAGAATTCAAGTTGTTCTTGCTTTATTTTCAATAGCAGGTTAATTTGCCAGAACTCTAGTTTAAAAAAATGTATTAAAGCAGTAACATTTTTTTCTTAAAAATCTTATGTGAACTGCAGAATTGTGTCAAGTGACTTTTTCTCATTTAATTCACAACTTTTCATTTAACTCAGTGGAATATATTTTATTGGTAGATTTCTTAATACTGAACCACTTAAAAAAATCTTATGTGAACTCAGCGCATAAAAAGTGGTGCTGCTTTGGTTGAGGGGAGTCCTAGACTCCTTTCCTGCTCACACCCCTCGAACAAATAGTTTAAAAATCACTAAGTTAGAGAAAACTGCTATGATGGACCCTGCTTTTCTGGTCTCCTAGGCACTGTGACAAAATTGCAGAATCAACTGTCCATCCTCTTTGCTTTTCTTTTGGAAGTTATTTCTGAGATATAATCAAAACCAAAGAGTCAGGAATAAGAACAATTACCTGTTTTTCCTCAGGAGGCAGTTTACTCCATTCATTGCCTAACATCCTTGTGATTTCTGGAAATGGGACTTCTGGTCTCTTTGCTCGAAGCTGTTCTCGACGCTCATTCATGAACCGAACATATCCTGTAAGAGGGGATTTGGGTGCATTGCTGTCTCGAAGAGGTTTCTTCCTCTTTCTTCCTTTGGACCAACCTCCTCGTTTACTTCGTTGCTACAAAACAAAACAAAACAAAATAAAAAACCAAAAACCAAACAACCATCTCCCAAAATAACGCAACAACAACAAAAATAAACAACAACAAACAAAACAGGATTAAGAGTTGCAATTTGGCTCTGGATATTCAAAGCTCTCCATATCTGTTGTAGATATTATACAAATGACAGCAATGCAATTTTCAAGGAACTCCAAATGCTTCACTTGCAAACTCTTTTATGTACCACACTACAAAATCTTGCATTAAACAGCTATTTTTGTGCTAATCGCAATGTATGAGAATAAAAAGTGCCATGATCACTCAGCTTTGACCTTCATATGCATATGACTGTCCCACAGACAACTCGCAGGTCCTGATTCCTGACAGGAGAGTATCCAAATGGGAAATACAGCAGCACATGCAGCATTGTGGTAGGGAGGCAGACGTTGTCAGATCAGAGTGAGATGGTGTCACATGCACCAGGCAAAGGAAGAAATAAGTTGTAGCAGAGATTAATAGCAAATGGAATATTACATTAATATCTAAGTCTCAGAAAAATTTCAGTAAGTATATCTGAAATGAAGATGAGGTCTTTGGCTTGACAATTTGTTCCTTTAGATATATATTTAATTTTAATTATTATTATTTTTTTTTGAGGTAGAGTTTTGCTCTTCTTGCCCAGGATAGAGTGCAATGGCGCTATCTCGGCTCACTGCAACCTCTGCCTCCCAGGTTCAAGCGTTTCTCCTGCCTTAGTCTCCCAAGTAGCTGGGATTACAGGCATGTGCCACCACACCCAGCTAATTGTTGTATTTTCAATAGAGATGGGGTTTTGCCATGCTGATCAGGCTGGTCTCAAACTGCACCCATCTCAGCCTCCCAAAGTCCTGGGATTATAGGCATGAGCCTCTGCACCCAGCCTAGATGTACATTTCGTAGTCAGAGGTCTTTATATGTTGAGTTACCAGTTAAATCAAAAGATTGAATCACCTCTGAAAAAAACTAAAGAAACGAAAAGGACTGAGGTACCACTGATGTTTCACCAGAGCCCTTTTTCTTGTACCTTAAATAAGATGTAAGATACATCATATTTTTACCTCATAATTTTACAAATACACACAGCCCTATCAGTTAATGTTTCATGGATACAATAATTCTTATTTCAGACAAGAGAAAGATAAACAAACAAGGACAAAAATATCTAAATACTAACTGTAGTACTCTACTCCTCCAAATGTATATAAAATAAAATGGTATAATTCATAATTGGGCAAATTATGTATTTGGTATTAGTTTTTTTTTTTTTTTTTTTTTTTACCTAGTTACATTAAAGTTACTATGGGCTGGCACAGTGATTCACACCTGTAAACCCAGCACTTTGGAGGGCCAAGGCAGGCAGATCACTTGAGGTCAGAATTTCGAGACCAGCCTGGTGGTCAACATGGGGAAACTCCATCTCCACTAAAAATACAAAATTGCCCGGGCATGATGGCATGCGCCTGTAATCCCAGATACTTGGGAAGCTGAGGCAGGAGAATAGCTTGAACTTGGGAAGGCAGAGTCTGCAGCAAGCTGAAATTGTGCTACTGCCCTCCAGCCTGGGCAACAGAATAAGGCTCCATCTCAAAAAAAAAAAAAAAACCAATTTGGTTTTAAGGTATTTAAGAAGCTTTAAGTATTCATTATAATCTTTAAAAATGCCAATAGGAGAGATAAAAAACTAATTTTTTTTTATTTGAGACAAAGTCTCACTCTGTAGCCCAGGCTGGAGTGCAGTATCTTGGCTCACTGCAACCTCTGCCTCCAGGCTCAAGAGATTCTCCTGCCTCAGCCTCCCAAGTAGCTGGAATTACAGGTACCTACTACTGCACCTGGCTAATTTTTTGTATTTTTTTAGTAGAGACGGGGTTTCACCATGTTGGCCAGGCTGGTCTTGAACTCCTGACCTCAGGTAATTCGCATGCCTTGGCCTCCCAAAGTGCTAGGATTACAGGCATGAGCCACCAGGCCCGGTTGGCTTTTTTAAAATAAGAAAAAAGACAAAAATCAATGGTGACACTCTTTATTGGCTAAAAAACAAAAAATAAAATAAAAAAAAAGAGTGCCTTAAAACACTGACAATGTAATCAGTTATTTTTAAGAAACACTGAAAGTCCAACAAGGGCATGACTGCCCAGGCTCATATGCCTTTGTGTGAGTTAGGGAAAGGTACTCCCTATGGGAGGGTGAAGGATTTGGTAAGTAGTATGAATCCTTTGGGCACATAGGGCTCCAGGCAGCAGGGCTTCGTGAGCAGAGTGTGGCCTTGAGCAAGGGCATGTACACTTCTCATTACTTACTTATTAATGATTAAATCATTCACTCATTCAACAAGTATTTGTTGAACATCTAATATGAGGTAGGTATTTCTTAGGGAACAGGGAAAGAAGAGTCTACCTGTCTATGCCATTAAAATTATTAATATGGTTCCGTATAAAACAAGAAATAGAAAACAGAAAATTTTGCAGGTATCAGCCTAAGAATATAAGAAGGTTAGATGATCAACACCTTGATCAACACACCTTCCTTGTGACTGCTTCTTCAGAAGTTTCAGAGGATAGGAGCAGAAGGAGATAACTTCAGCTTACCTCATCTTCATGCCTCTGTTCATTGCCTTCTGCTGCATTTGAAGACTCACTCTGAAGCAACTGACCTTGGGAGAGATCCTCCACAAATTCTGGATTGTTGGTGGATGATGTGGTGCCACTACTGTAAGGAACCTCTGGGTGATTTAACCTGAATAATAGGCAGAAGTATCAACAACACAAAAACTCCACCTGTTTACTAAGGTTCTAGATAAATTTCCCTGCCAGCAAAAGCACATGCCAGTCCTTGAATTAATTCCCCCAGTAATCTGTATAAATGTAAACAATGTCTTCCAGAAGTTACAGGGTGTTTTGAAAAACCGGTTTCAGTGCTTGATTAAACCAGGTCAGTTCCATGAAGACATCTCCTACCAAAAACAACTATAATCTTCTTCAAAAAGATGATCTCCTCTAAACACAGACTTCATGTTTCAGTTCTGAATATGCAGTAGAATCTGACTTTTACATGCTACCTTTCATGTATCTCCAATGTAAAGGGAAAACACTATTAACGAAAAAAGTGAATAGCAATGGGAGTTGTAGAGGCAGTTTGCCAACTATCACAAAAGAGTTCTTAAACGGTGTAAGAAAAATCTCTTAATGGTACATTTCATTGGCTATTTCTTCTTGGATTATAGTGTTTACTGACAATCAGATCATCTAAGAACAATATCAAGTTCAGTGAGTTCAGGTATACATGTTAATAAATCAGACAGATGTACTTATTTCCTGCTCCCACTATACTGTTCCAGATGAGTTAGCAAACCAGATCTCACCCTTCTGAAGAGCGAACACAAGAAGCTACAGATGATGGTAGGGTCTTAGGTGGACTTATCTTATTACATGTGGACAAAGGAATAGAAGGAAAGGTAACACCATGTGCTAGTGAGTATTTTTGTTTTCGTTTTTGACCAAGGGAGGAGTTGGGAAGGCAAGAGAGGTAGAAAGATGGATGATAGAATAATATTCAGTCATTATTCTGAAAGAATGCACAACCCATAGTGTTATAGAGAATCATTACAATGCAACGTAAGTACTAAAATAAAGGCTTGTTAAAAGTACCACAGAGGTATGGTAGAGCGTATGACGAATTTTGTATGTAAGGAGGCATGTTAAGAAATAATTTATAGAGGAGGTCCTAAAAGATGAGTATGTATTCATCAAGGTAAACAACACCATTCCAGATAGAAAGAACTGGGTATAAAAGGAGAAAGGGAGACTATCAAGAGGTTACTGTAATAGATTAAGTGAGAGACAAAGGCAGGCAGGATTCCGAGCAGAAGGAAAGCTAAGAGATACTTAAGAGGCAGCATGGCTAGGTGTGGTGCCTCACGCCTGTAATCCCAGCACTTTGGGAGGCTGAGGCAGGTGGATCACTTGAGGTCAGGAATTCAAAACCAGACTGGCCAACATGGTGAAATCCTGTCTCTACTAAAAATAAAAAAATTAGCTGGGCATGATGGCAGTGCCTGTAATCCTAGCTACTGGGGAGGCTGAGGCAGGAGAATCGCTTGAACCTGGGAGATGGAGGTTGCAGTAAACCGAGATCATGCCACTGCACTCCAGCCTGGGTGACAGAATAAGACTCTGTCTCAAAAAAAAAAAAAAAAAAAAAAAGGTAGAATGGAAAGAACTTAATGACTGATTGACTTTAATAGTGAAAGAAAAGAAGAGTCAAACGTAATTCTGAGGCTTCCAATTGATGGTTATGTACTTAATATTAACCAAGGTAAGAACAGGGGTATGTATGTGTGTGTGGACAGACAGACAAGAAAATGATAAATGTGAAACACCTGTAACATAATTAAGTAGAAATGTACCACAGACAACCGGACACATGCCCCAGGAGAACAGAAGTGGAACAAAAGGGCATAAAGACAGACTTGAGAGTCGTTAGCCCATGGAAATAATGGGCAGTGCTAGATATTCTCCAGAAAGACAGTGAGAAGGAGGAAAAGTCAGGATAGAACTCGGCCGAAGCAATATCACTGTATGAGCAAGGTAGAAAAACTAGGAAGGAGATTGAGAAGGGCATTAAGATAACTGGAGAGAAGACGACTGCAGAGGCCAAGGTAGGAAGACTTTTGAGAAGGGTAGTGGCTAATCAAGTAAAAAGTTGCAGATGTTAAATAAGATAGGCCAAAAAGTATCTGCTAAATTTGAAGACCTGAAGGTCACTGCCAATTTTAGTTAAGTATAGTTTTAGTGGAATTATGAGAATAAATCCCAGATTACAGTGGACCAAGAAATGGATGAAAACAGGAAGCAGACTGTCTTGGGACTGAAAGCAATTATACTTTTCTGACCCTTTCTAGGAAACATAATAGGTGATTTTAGCAGGAGATTCCTACATTTTTGAGGTCCTTTAAAAAAGGGTAAGTAAAAGAAGCTATGAAATCAATGCCAATCGTTTTCGCTGAAAAGAGGTACCATCGAGATCCAGTTTGATCTCTGCAGGGCTGTTTTCCAAATATTTCAATCATTTTGGATGTATTACGCAACTTGTTCTTTCACTGTCATTTTCATTTCAACTGTGCCATCAATTTTTAAGTTACTAATTCTTGTACATTCTTATTTCGGTAAAATATAAGAACTAGGTTAGGGAAAGAGTAGCAATCCTATGAATCCCTGACTTAAGTGGACAGGAATCACTTGGGAATTCACACGGGAAAACAGAATCCCATGAATCCCTGACTTAAGTGAACAGGAATGGCCAAAGGCATCACTTGCCTTCTTGATGACAAGTTGGATGAAGACTGGAAAAAAAAGGGGGATCTTTTGTTACCATGAATAAACTATCCATGTTCCTAGCTAAAGCCAACAACCCTTCTGTTTGCACCCTTGATCTCACACACTCTTGCCTACCCAGGGGCAGATTTTCAGCAATTCTGTCCTTTCTGGCAATACAAATTCTTTTCTCTCTACAGGATCAGTCTAATCAGCATATACATATGACATTAATTCTCTTAACACAAAACAAAATGAAAAGAAAAAAACCCAATCCCACTTCCAGTTAAGGTCCCAATTTTTCTCCTTTCCTTTATAGCACAACCCCTGGAAATAACTTGTTTATACTTACTGACTTCTCCTCCCTTAAGCCCACTTCAAAGGAGATGTGTGCTTACAACTCTTGTCAAAGCCACCAATGACACCCATGCTAAATCCAGTGTCATTTTTCAGCCCCCATCTTACATGATGTACCAGAAGGATCTGATACGTTTATCTTTTCCCCTCCCTTGAAATACTTTTTTTTTTTTTTACTTGGGTTCCAGGACCCTTCACTCTTCTGGCTTTTCTGCTACCTTTCTAGCAACTCGCTTTAGACTCTATTGACTCTTCCTATTCTTTCTTTCTTTCTTTTTTCTTCTTTTTTTGAGACAGAGCTTGCTCTGTCACTCAGGCTGGAGTGCAGTGACACAATTACAGCTCACTGCAACTTCTGCCACCTGGGTTCAAGCAATTCTCCTGCCTCAACCTCCCAAGTAGTTGGGTGTAGTGGCACGTGCCACCACACCTGGCTGATTTTTGTATTTTTATTAGAGATGGGGGTTTCACCATGTTGGCCAGGCTGGTTTCGAACTCCTGACCTCAAGTGATCCACCCACCTCAGCCTACCAAAGAGCTGGGATTACAGGTATGAGCCACTGTGCCCAGCCTCTGTCTGACTTTTAAATGCTGGAGTATCCCAGAGCTCAGGCTTTAGATCTCTTCTTTCTTCCATCTATAGAGTGCTCATTTCTTTGGTGATCTCACTCAGTCTCATGGCTTTGAATGTTATATGCTGATAAATCCCAACTTTTCTGTCTCGCCTAAACATCCCCTAATAGCAGAACCTGATATCAAAGTGCCTATGTGACATCTCCACTTAGATATCTAATAAGCATCTCTAATGTAAAATTTCCAAAACTGAGCTCCTACAACTCCTTCCCACACTTGTTCTGTTTTCCCCAACTAAGCTAACGGCAACTCCATCCCTCCAGTTGCTTTGGCCAAAACTTTTGAGTTGTCTTTGACTGCTTTTTTTCTCCTTTCTTACATTCCTCATCCTTTCTTTCAGGCAAATTCTGTTTGGTATACCTTCAAAATATACCTAGAATTCTATACTTCTCACTACCCCTCATTCCCATTATCTTTGAAACACACTCCAATGAGGTTTCTGCCCCTACTATTCCACCAAAAACACTCTTGTGAAAGTCACTAGATGATGGTTCTTCAGGCTATCATCTGTCTCCTGAATTATTTTAAGAGCCTCCTAACTGGTCTCCTTGTTCCAGCCCCTGCTCCCTTCACTCTATTCTCAATACAACAGTCAGAGGGATCTTATTAACCCGTAAGTCAGATCATATAATTCTGCTTGAAACCCTCCAATGCTCTCCCACTTCTTTCAGAGTAAAAGTTAAAGGGTTTATTTTGATCTCTAAAAAACATTTTGATCCCTATGATCTAGTCTCTTCTTACCCAAAGTATGGGTCTCGTACCAACAGAACTGGCATTCTCTGGGAGCTTGTTAGAAATGTAGAATCTCTGGTCTTCAGATTTTCTAAATCAGAATCTGCATTTTCATCAGCTGTCTTGGCAATTCATGTTTGAGAAGCACTGATGTAATCCTCTACTGCCTCTCCTGCTGTTATGTGTGCTCTAGCCACACCGGACTCCTGGCTATTTCGGTAAGATGGAAACTCTCCTGCCTCAGGGCTTTTGCACCTACTGCTCCCTCTGCCTAGGATAATCTTCCCCAGAAAACTGCACGCTAGTTGCCTTACTTCCTTCAGGTCTTTATTCAAGTCACTTTCTCATTAAACACTTTCTGGGCCATCCTGTTTAAAATTGCATCCTCAAACCCTTCCTATCCCTTTTCTCCATTTTTTTCTTTTTTAAAACTATAGTTCTTATCAACATAATATGTGTTTTACTTATTTATCCTGTTTATTGTCTGATTCAACAAGTCGAATTTGAACTTTAAAGGGCCTATGATTTTTATCTGTTTTGATCAATGCTTTCTATCTAATGCCTGGAACAATGGCACATAGTAGATACTCAGAAAGTTTTTACTGAATGAATATAGTAACTAAGCAGCCTTTAGAAAAGTCTGGGAGAACACTTTCATCTGAGTAGTGAGGTCAAAGGCGGATATCAACGAGGTGAGAAATAAATGTGAGGGAAGGAAACAGAATTACAAAGTATAGCCTATTTTTTAAAGAGCTCTAAAGAATATTAAAATAATTCATCTTAGGGATTAGCTAGCACTTCCGTCTATTAGTGAACACATTTTCTCTTTGCCAAACAACCTCTAAATATCTAGAAAGGACAAAAATTCAAGTGGAAAGAGATTTTAAGGGAAGAGGTAGACTACTGTTATTAACCCTTTTCTATATCTCTTTACATATTTCTCAAAAGATCCCACAGAACGGAGAACGAGGTAGGATGGGGAAAAGAACAGAAGTCAGCTGAAGTTACTAAGCATTTTGAATAAAGAACCACATTAAAAAATCTGATCTTTGGGAAAAAACTATTTTAATATCTATGGCAATTTGAACAGAAAATGCATTTGTTTTTTAGAGCTAGCTCTGTGGCAGGTATTTCCTTAACGGTGACTATATAATTTTCTTAACTGGAGTCACCAATGTTTGCTAGATTCCACATATTGTTGTACCAGTTCACAAAAACCAGAGCACTGCAAAAGATAATTGAATGCAGATTACAAAGTGGTTTATGATGGCTGTCACTCTCTTTGCAAAGTGAAACAAATGCATCCTCTATTCTTGTGATATAAAACTGCCTCTTTAGGACTTCTTCCTTTGTTAGAAGTTTTGTTTTGAGGCCTACGGAGAAGTCCAATGTCCCAAAGCAGCTGCTTACCCAGTGGTAGCCAGATCATTACTCTCCTTGGAGCCATCTTCATCTGCAAAAAGGGGTGGTAGGGTGGAGCTAGTCATCAAGTTTTCCATCTCTCTGAAAGGAAAAGAGAATAATAATAAAAAAATTAATGGTTTAATTACTTCCATTTCAAGTTCCACTAATTTAAGAGCCAGCCTTCCTGAACTTTATTATATAAGCAACAGAATAAAAACTGACCTAAATATTTATTTTCTTGACTTGGCCACATCAATTTAAACTGTATGGTGAATGGGCCTTTTAACCTTGGTCTCATCAACTGACCAGACTGAAAACAAGTTAGGTTTTAACAACTGGGACGTGGTTTGGAAAATTCCTTTTTATTTATCCAGAGTATCTTCAAAAGTATTCATTTCCTGTAGAAATTGTTAAGCAGGGTAACTCAGAAGCATTGCCACTCTGAGCAAGTTATTTAAGCTCTTTGAGCTACAATTTCACCATCTTAGACTAAGACAAAATTGCTGACTTAATGCAAAGGGTTACTGTGAGGGATTAAAATGAAAGTGCTTCATAAACAGAGAAAGTCTAAGGTAGTAAGTGCATTGAGTATTATATAAAGAAAGGTATTGTTATTATAGCATTACCAGTTCTCAGTCCCAGATGAATCATCTGTAGATTAAATGGTGGCAAACTGAGCCCTCCAAAAGGAAATAATGCAAAGGAAGTAGAGGATGGAAGGCATGCTGATGTGGCTCTGAGTCAAAGAAACCACACTTCCAGGTCAGAAATATGCTCCACACACCATCATAACCAAGAGCAGAAATAGCATGCACCTGGGTACAGGAAACAACTAAGCTTAATTGAAGAAAACAAATCACAAGAACTGAGGTTATCAGACTGAACGGATAAGAGGACAAAGTGACAAAGAATAATTTCATTTATCATATCACTGTGAAAAATGATTTTTGCCTTTCAAGGCTTACCACCAAGGGCATCATCCCATGTAGTTAAAAGCAGCAGCCTTCCCTTCATCATGAAAGGGATACTCAAACAAAACATTCAGCAGTGACCCCAAACATCAGTCACTTACGTAGAACTGCAAAGCACTCAAGAAAAAGAGTGCCTCAATCAACTGGGAGAATTGAGAAGCAAATTATGAGAATTCACTTAGGAGCTTCCTCAGGAGTTATTTCAGGTGCTGCTGCTAAGGAGACCTAGTGAAACAGCAATTAAAAGGAAAGCACAGCAGCAAAGTAGAGCCAGGATCATTCCACTGAAGCGGAAATATGAAGAAAATGCCGATGACATGAAGACCACATTCTCCATGTTCAATGGGGTGATTTATTTCCAAAAGATAACATTGATGTTTTATTCCTTATTCTTACTTATTCTCACTTCTAAGTTTATGATTTAGCAGGCCAAGTTCCATAAATAGCTTGATGGGAAAAACACATCTTTGTACAAATATTACCCATTACAGTGGGTAGAGCATGCAAGGTAGAGAGGAACTTCTCACTCAACCAGAGTAAGCACTTTATTCTACTGCAGGAACACTTGCTACCTCTTTTCAGTTCCTTCAAGATAAGGTGTTAACAAGTGGAATAGCTCTAATAAATGCCACAAAATTCCATTCTACATGTTTTACTGAATAACTCTGATTCAAGTGTACTTAAGTTTTAATTCACATTATACAAATGCCAGATTAAAGCCTGGGCTTTAACAGCTGCTAACATCACCTCACACCAATGCCAATGTTCATTCTACGAAAAGAAAACTGTAATATCTGTTAGATACCATATAGACTATCCATAGTGAGCAAACATTCAAATGGCTAGGTATATACCTTAAGGAACTCACTTGACTGTTTTTTTTTTGATACAGTCTCACTCTGTTGCCCACGCCTCCCAGGTTCAGGTGATTCTTGTGCTTCAGCCTCCCAGTTGCTGGGATTACAGGTATGTGCCACCATGCCCAGCTAATTTTTGTATTTTTAGTACAGATGGGGTTTCACCATGTTGGCCAGGTTGGTCTTGAACTCCTAGCCTCAAGTGATCTGCCTGCTTTGGCCTCCCACAGTGTTAGGATTACAGGTGTGAGCCCCCGTGCCTGGCATTGACTAGTTTCTTTCTAAAAGAATCCCTAGAAGTCAAGGGCCTTTCAAGAACCTTGAGATTCAGCATTTAAAGCCCTTGGCATTGCTCCTGTGCCTCAAAAGAAGATATATTGTCTGGTGAGGGGACAAATGAAGTGTCTTTTCATTCACTATGCCAACATGACCCTGTTAGAGTGTTTTCCAGATATCTTTAGTCATTTCTGAAATGTGGGGAGGCAGCTGGATAACATAACCTTAACAACATATAAACAGATCATATAAACAAAGGAAGTTCAGAGAACACACATTTTTTCCTTTTTTATTTCCCCTCTCTTAAGTTTGCTGTACTCAAACCCATACGGTTTCAGATACATTTTTCTCAGTGTTACTGAGTAGTCGGGTCCCTAAGAAATGAGTAATAAAGTGGGTGGAAGATTAAGGGGCCAAGATCAACAAAAGAAGGAAATGAAGAAAAGTGCAGTGAAACCCAAAAGCCTCTAAACTAGTCCAGTAAGTTGGAAATACAAAAGCCTCTAAACTAGTCCAGTAAGTTGGATTCCCAATAATATGTCTGGGATCCTGGGAGAATGTGTTTCATATGGTCCACAAGGGAGTGATTCAAATGGAATCATGGCTACCAAGCCACTGATTGCCAAAAGCCCTTCATATGTAGCATCTGTGCCTGATGATGTCCCAGTACAGGGGTCACAGTGAACTTTGAAATTTTATGCAAAGCACTTAAGAAATGTGATGAATGCTGCTCTAGAAGGGGAAAGAAGAGAAATTTGTTCAAAGGCAAAGCAATATACAACTTTGGCTCTTCACTGCACTTTATATAAACAGGTCCATCATGCAGATGTTTCGTAGTAGAGGGGACTTATCCAGCTTCTACCAGCAAGCCTCACAAAAATGGTATTACTTTGCCACTTACACTTTGAACCAGGGTCTAGTCCTGAGCTTTGGAAATCCCAAAATTCCCTCTAACACTAACCACTCACTGAAAAAAACTGATATATAAAAGAGTGCCAATTTAAAATATTTTAATGATTACAAAGATTGTAATGAGAATTATATTAAGCGCATCAGATACTTACTGACCAGTGAACACATTCTCTCTCTGTAGTCATCTAGTAGGCCAGATCATAATCAGAACATTGCTATGGTCAATATATGGCCAGAACAAAGGAAATTAGGTGGAACTGAAGAAATGTTCCTCAACTAAGATTGCTCTAGTAATCTTTCCCAATAATAGGGATGATCACACCAATGTGACTATGTTATTCCAAATGTGTTGGACAGTGCTGGAAGCATATTTGTACTTCCGGTTTCTGGGGTTGGCTCTTTTCAAGTGCCCTTTTCTTAGTTTACACATGCTAACCCCACTTCCCTAAATCTTCTCATAGAGATGCAGCATATTCCTTCCCCACCACTCCCTCTCCAACCATACACCTCAGAATTGAGAGGTGGAATTCTGCCCATTTCATTTTCCATGCTACAGCCTTTATACAAAACCCTTGGTTCCTTTAAAACATCAGGTTGCTTGGTTTATCAACCTCATACCCAAAAATCTCTTACCACTATCTCCCATCATTTCAGCTCTCTTAATTCTCCTATTACAACTGACCTTTAAACATGCAAACCCCTATTCTTATGGCCCTTGATTTCCCCTTCTCTGTCCAGCTTAGATTCGACGGCTACATTGCAAATGTTCTTTTGCCAGCACTCAATTCTCTTGCATTATATCTTTCTATACACCAGAAGTAGATCAACTCTGAGTTTTGGCTCAAGATGGTGGAGAAAAAAAAAAAAAAAGACAAAATAAAGAGTATTACTATAAATGTACGGTATCCATTCACAACTGGGCCCTCTATGCTCTTAGTAATCACTATATGTTCTTAGGATATTTCCCAATTGCCATATTATCTCTGTCAAAGTTTTTCAACCAAACTCACCCAAATCTCTCCAATTCAGTCAGCATTATCTTTTCATATTCCTCAACCCCAACTCATGCCAAAAAGCATACTAAGTTGCTTTTTTTGGAAGACATAATTGATAAATCATAAAGTTCCCCCCTTTACTACATACAACTCAGTGGTTTTTAAGGTATTTACGAGGTTGTGCAACCAACACCCTAACCAATTTTAGAACATGTTCATCATCCCAAAAAGAAACACAGTATCCTTTAGCAAACAATCCCCATTCTCCCTTCCTACTAGTCCTCCTAGGCCTGGGCAACTGCTAATCTACCTTTTTTTTTTTTTTTTTTTTTAAAAGACACAGGGTCCTGCTCTGTCACCCAGGCTGGAATGCAGTGGCACAATCATAGCTCATTGAAGCCTCAAACTGCTTGTCTCAAGTGATCTCTCTGCTTCAGCCTCCTGAGTAGCTAGGACCACAGGCTTGTGCCACCATGCCTGGCTAATTTTTATTTTTTTTTGTAGAAATAGGGTTTTGCTATGCTGCCCAGGCTGTCTTGAATTCCCGGCCTCAAGCAATCCTCCTGCCTCAGCCTCCCGAACTGTTGGGATTACAGGCGTTAGCCATCATGCCTGCCTACTTTCTGTCTTTATAAATGTACCTATTCTGATATTTCATATAAACAGAATCATACAATATGTGGCCTTTTGTGTCTGGCTACTCTCACTTAGCATAAAGTTTAAGGTTCACATTGTAGCGTGTATCAGTATTTCATTCCATTTTATGGCTGAATAATATTATACTGGATGGCTACTGCATATTTTGTTGATCCACATATCAGTTGATAGACTTGGGTTGTTTCTAATTTTTGGCTACTATGAATGCTGCTGCTTACGAACATTTGTGTATAAATTTTTGTGTGGACATGTTTTCAATTCTCTTGGGCATATACCTAGGCGTGGAGTTGCTGGAACATCTGGTACCACCATGTTTAATATTTTGAGGAAAAATCAAACTGTTTTTCAAAGCACCTCTACCATTTTACATTCACACTAGTAATGTATTAGGGTTCCAATTTCTCCATATCCTCAGCACACTTGGTATTGTCTCTTTTATTAGAGCCATCCTAGTAGATGTGAAGTGGTATGTCATTGTGATTTTGGTTTGTATTCTCCTAATGAGTACTGATGTTAAGCATCTTTTCTTATGCATATTGTGCATTTGTATATCTTTTCTGGAGAACTGTCTATTCAAATTCTATTTCAAATTGTGTTTTGTGTGTGTGCTTTTTTTTAGATAGAGTCTCATTCTGTTGTCCATGCCACAGTGCACTGGTGTGATCTTGGCTCACTGCAATCTCTACCTCCTGGGTTCAAGCGATTCTTGTGCCTCAGCCTCCCAAGTAGTAGCTGGGATTACAGGTATGCACCACCATGCCCAGCTAATTTTTGTATTTTTAGTAGAGACAGGGTTTCGCCCTGTTGGCCAGGCTGGTCTCAAACTCCTGGCCTCAAGAGATCCACCCACCTCAGTCTCCCAAAGTGTTGAGATTACAGGTGTGAGTCACCACACTCGGCCTCCTTTGCCCATTTTAAAAATTGTATTGTTATTGTAAAATTGCAAGAGTTCATTTTATATTGTAGATACTAGACACGTATCAGATATACTATTTTCAAATATTTTCTCCCATTCTCTGGGTTGTCTTTTCACTTTGATAGTGTTCTTTGAAGTACAAACGTTTTTAACTTTAAAGTACAAATTATTTTTCTTTCTTTGGTTGCTTGTGCTTTAGGTGTCATATTTAAGAAACTAGTGCCTAATCAAAGGTTGTGAAGATTTACCCTTATGTGTTTTTCTAAGAGCTTTATAATTTCAGCTCTTACATTTATGTCTTTGATTCATTCTGAGAAAATGCACCATATTCTCTGACCTCTACATCTGCAACTGCCACTTGTTGTCTTTGGTTGGAATACTTCCTAGTACCCCAGTCTCTCTTGCCTGGCCAATTATACTTTCTTATCCTTCACATCTCACCTGAGATGTGTCTTCTTTCAGCATGTGTTCTTGGATCAATCAAGAATGTATCAGATGCCCCTTTTATGTACTACCAGAGCATTCTGTACTAAACACCCATCATAATACTTGACTCACTGTACTACACTTACCTTTTCTAAACCTTAGTTATATGTTTTGTTACGTTATGAACAGTGCCTTGTTTACCTTTAAATTTTCCCCACTCCGGTTTTGAGCATATCATGGGCGTTCGTTAAATATACATTTGATGAGCAAATACAATTATGTATTTCATAGCTTCATCATAATATTGTGGCCAGACTTTGCCTAAAGCCACACCTTACCCCTCAACTGAAGGAGGCTCCTCATTCAATTAGTATTTATTTATTGCTCAAGCAGGCACTTGTGCAGATTATGTATCTTTTAAATGGATTAACTCTGAGACTGGGGGACACTCAATACATTCTCTAAATGTTTCCTCATATATACATTTACCTTTATTATTTGTAAGGAGCGAGACTATCTTCAAAAAATGGAGTCAGTGTTCATGTCTACTTTAGTGAACATGGCTAATTGATGTATATTCTGTACTGGAATTTTCAACTTTCCATTTATGTTAGATATTCATGTCTAATTATTGAATCTTTAACATCAATTTTGCTCAACATTTACTCAAGTGACTTCAATCTCTTACCCAGTAAAAAAGGGAAAACTGGGCCGGGTGCGGTGGCTCACGCTTGTAATCTCAGCACTTTGGGAGGCCGAGGCGGGCGGATCACGAGGTCAGTAGATTGAGACCATCCTGGCTAACACGGTGAAACCCCGTCTCTACTAAAACTACAAAAAATTAACTAACTGGGCGTGGTGGCAGGCGCCTGTAGTCCCAGCTACTCAGGAGGCTGAGGCAGGAGAATAGCATGAACCCAGGAGGCGGAGCTTGCAGTGAGCCAAGATCACGCCACTGCACTCCAGCCCGGGCGACAGAGAGAGACTATGCTTCAAAGAAAAAAAAAAAAAAAAAAGGGGGGGAAAACTGGGCCGGGCGCGGTGGCTCACGCCTGTAATCCCAGCACTTTGGGAGGCCGAGGCGGGTGGATCACCTGAGGTCGGGAGTTTGAGACCAGCCTGAACAACATGGAGAAACCCTGCTAAAAATAGAAAATTAGCCTGGCATGGTGGTACATGACTGTTATCTCAGCTACTCGGGAGGCTAAGGCAGGAGAATCTCCTGAACCTGGGAGGCAGAGGTTGTGGTGAGCCGAGATTGTGCCATTGCACTCCAGCCTGGGCAACAAGAGCATAACTCCGTCTCAAAAAAAGAAAAAAAAAAGAGGAAAACTAACAAATGTGTCTGCTTGTTCATTTACCCAAACACTGATTGAAATTAACCAAATACTAGGCACTATACTAGGGCTGGAAATTTAAATATGAGTAGTATGTTGTCTATATGGATCCTGCCCTCAAGGTATAATTCACTTTCAGTAGATGGGAAATAATCATTAAAAAACATGCTAAATGCAATACTGACGTACACAAATATACACAAATACTACGACAGGAAAAAGCTGCCTGAGAGTGCTTTAAAAAGTAGTCTATAAACTGGAAGCCCACAGGCCACATTCAACATGCACATCTTTGGGGGAGTCTGCAATCTATTTTTTTAAAATATTTGAATAAGTTGCCAATATAGAAAAATGGGCAGTTATAAGACAAATCTTTGAATTCCTTTATTAAAAAAATCTGCCCAAACCAGCCTACATCAAACAAAGGCAACATTTGGTTGGTCCTGGGTAACAGCTGTCTCTAACATAGTCTCCACTCTGTTCACTTCACTCATTTACATTACCTGTGTTGTTTTATAGACATATAAGATTGGGATCTCTTCTAAGAATAGGAGTAGTAGTAGGTTAAGCAAAAAGGAATGGTTGGAGACAGGAGAACACTCTAAGCAGAAAGAGAAGGAAGAGACTTTTGTGAAAGACTCCTGGTAAGGCAAGTCTTCTCAGTGAGTCCCCAGAATCTTTCCCTGCAACTGTTTTTGCTTTTAGTCGGAAGTTTTCTTTTCACTTCTTTATACTGCCTAAACATTTCATCAACTAAGATTCTACTGCCTTACTAGCAAACTCTTTGAAAGCAAAAACCCAGAAGTTCAACCAAGTAGACACCCAATATCAGAGATCCATCTGGATAGGAGGAAGTAAAGTAGAAATTCACTTAGCCAAACAATTAGCTGCTGGTTAACTGAAAAAGCTGATTGAAGGAATCAGAAAAAAAAAAATGCACTTAAATATTTTAATTAAAACATTAATATTTTTCCATTCACCAATCTTTTTATGTAGGTACAAAGTTTCCTTCGCGTATTCAGCCACTAACCGGAGTCCTACAACATTGCATTTTCCACATCCAGAATGTCCTGCCTATAATTTCTAGTTTCAGATTTTTAAAATATAACAAGAACTTAAAAAGCAATCTGAGTGCAGAATCTTTCTAGGATTCTTTTTCCTATAATATTTTACAATTCAATTAATGTAATCCATCACATCAATAGGCTAAAGAAAAAAAGTCACACGACCGTATCAATAGATGCAGAAAAAACATTTGACAAAAATCAACACCCATTCATTAAAAACAGACAAACTTGAGCACACTAGGAAAAGAGAACTTTCTCAATTTGATGAAGAATCTATACAAAAAATCTCTAGCTAACATCATACTTAATGGCAAGGAATTCAAAGCTTTTCCGTTAAGGCAAGAATGTCCCCTCCTACCACTGCTTTTCAACATTGTACTGGAAGTACTAGCTGATCCAGTAAGATAAGAAAAGGAAATAAAAGGCCAGGCTCATGCCTGTAATCCCTGTATTTTGGGAGGCTGAGGCGGGCAGATCACCTGAGGTCAGGAGTTCGAGACCAGTCTGGCCAACATGAGAAACCCTGTGTCTACTAAATGTCCGGAGCCGTGAGGCCCGGAAATTGCCGCGGCTTCTGTTGCTTAAGCTCCATATCATCAGAGACAAGATGGCGTATTTCCGGGTTCTTCATTAACAACTTTTCCCACGTGCGCCAACCTTTTTCGCGCCCAGGAAGATA
>NW_012123931.1:1807536-1824331 GCF_000951035.1 Colobus angolensis palliatus | reverse complement strand
TCCCAGCTACTCGGAAGGCTGAGGTGGAAGAACTGCTCGAACCTGGGAGGTGGAGGTTGCAGTGAGCCTAAGTAGCGCCACTGCACTCCAACCTGGGCAATAAGAGCGAAAACTCTGTCTCAAAAAAAGAAAAAGAAAAGGAAATAAAAAGTATACAGATTGGAAACGAAGAAAACTCACTTTGCTTGCAAATGACATGAGTTTATACGGAGAAAATCTAAAAGTATTGGGGGAAAAAAAAAAACAAAACTTCCTAGAACTAATAAACAATTATAGCAAAGTTGCAGGATAAAAGTTTAAGGTATAAAAGTCAACTGCTTTCTTATATACCAGCAATAAACAAGTGAAATTTGAAATTAAAAACATGTTACCATTTACATTAGCACCTCCCAAAATGAAATACTTAGTTATATATAAACTAACAAAATATATACAAGATCTATATGACAAAAACTACAAAACTCTGTTGAAAGATACCAAAGAAGAACTAAATAAGTGGAGACATTCCATGCTGATGGGTAGGAAGACTCAATATTGTCAAGATGTCAGTTCTCATCACCTTAATCTATCAATTCAATTCAATGCAATAACAATTCAATGTAATACCAATCAAAATCCCTGCAAGTTATTTTGTGGCTACTGATCAACAACAGAGGCTAAAGTTTACATGGAGCAGCAAAAGACTCAGCATAATCAATTCGATACTGAAGGAGAAGAGCAAAGTTGGAGGACTGACACCACCTGACTTAAAGATATACCATACTATAATCAAGATAATGTAGTATTAGTGAAAGAAAATGTTAATAGATTAATAGAACAGAATAGAAAGCCCAGAAGTAGACCCACATATATATAGGCAACTGATCTTTGACAAAGGAGCAAATATAAAGGCAATACAATTGAGCAAAGATGGTCTTTTCAACAAACGGTGCTGGAACGACTGGACATCTATATGCAAAAAAATGAATTTAGACACAGACCTTACCCCCTTCACAGAAATTAACTAAAAATGAATCACAGACCTAAATGTTAACCACAAAACTATAAGATCCTAGATGATAACATAATAATATAGGAGATAACCTAGATGATTATGTCAGTATTATTTTAGATATGACAACAAAGGAACAATCCATGAAAAAATCATTGATAAATTAGACTTCATTAAAATTAAAAAATGTTGCTGTGAGAAAGACAACATCAAGAAATGAGAAGATAAGCCACATACTGAGAGAAAATATTTGCAAAAGACACATCTGATAAACAATTGTTATCCAAAATGTACAAAGGATGCTTAAATCTAGACAAAAAAAATGAATAACCCAAAATGGGCCAAAGCCCTGAACAGACTTCGCCAAAGAAGACATACAGATACTTGGGCTGGGTGTGATGGCTCATGCCGGTAGTCCCAGCATTTTCGGAGGTGGAGGTGAGGGAGCCCAGGGCCCAGGCAGAGCCCAGGGTCTTGAGACCAGCCTGGGCAACATGGTGAAACTCCATCTCTACAAAAAACACAAAAATTAGCGAGGCATGGTAGCATGTATCTAATAGTCCCAGCTATTAGAGAGACTGAGGTGAGAAGATCACTTAAGCCCAGGAGGTTGGGAGGCTGAGGCTACAGTGAAGCCATGATTGTGCTACTGCACTCTATCCTGGGTGACAGAGTGAGACACTGTTTCAAAAAAAGGGAAGATATACAGATAGTAATTATGCATATGAAAAGATGTTCAACATCATATGTCATTAGGTGTAGTTGTCCCTTAATACCCATGTGGGATTGATTCCAGGACTCCTGTGTATACCAAAATTTGTAGATGCTTAAGTCCCACAATTGGCCCAGCAGAACCCATGACTACAAAAAGTCGGCCCTGTACCCACAGGTTCTGTGTCTCTCGAATATTGTATTTTCCACCCCAAATTGATTGAATTTGTGGATGCAGAACCCAAGGATACATAGGGCCAACTATAACTGCAAATTAAAACAATAATGAGCTACCACTCCACACCTATTAGAATGGCCAAAATCCCAAACACTGACACCACTAAATGCTGACAATGATGTGGAGCAACAGGAACTCTCCTTCATTATGTGGGAATACAAAACAGTATAGACATTTCAAAAAACAGTTTGGCAGTTTCTTACAAAATTAAACACACTCTTGCCATACAATCCAGCAATTGCACTTCTTAGCTTAGTATTTACCCAAATGAATGGAAAACGTATGTCCACACAAAAACCTGCACACAGATGTTTAGAGTAGCTTTATTCATAATTGCCAAAACTTGGGCATAACCAAGATGTCCTTCAGTAAGTGAGTGCTAAACTGTGATACATTCAGATAACAGAATACTATTCACTGCTAAAAAGACATGAGTTATGAAGCCATGAAAAGACATGGAGGAAACTTAGTGCATATTACTAAGTGAAAGAAGTCAATCTGAAAAGACTATATAAATTGAGCATCCCTAATCTGAAAATCAGAAATTCAAAATGCTCCAAAATCTGAAATTTCCTGAGTGCCCACTTGATGACCCAAGAGGAAATTAAAATAATAACGAGCTACCACTACACACCTATTGGAATGCCCTAAATCCCAAACACTGATACCACCAAATGCTGGCAAGGATGTGGAACAAGAGCTCTCTTTCATTGTATGAAAATACAAAACACAAAAATTCCACATGGGACTTCACGTCATGGGTCACAATAAAAACACTGGCACATGATATTTAGTTTATTCAACTTGCCATTGTTTGTTGTTAACAGCTGGCACAGGAGCACTGGTGATACTACTGTGCTGCTTACCCCGAACACATTATTTTTCACTATAATAATGGTATGTCACATTTTTTACTGTTAAGTGCTTATGTGCAAATCAGTGTAAGAAAATGATTTGCTTATTAGTAGCACATGAATTCAGAATCAGGAATAATGGTGATGCCAAACAATCAGACTGTACATGTGGGTAGCTGAGTGACACCTTTGCTTTCTCATGGTTCAATGTACGCAAACTTTGTTTCATATACAAAATTAATAAAATCATTGTTATAAAATTACCTTCAAGGCATGTGTAAGGTAAATAGATAAAACATAAATGGATTTCCTGTTTAGACTTGGGTCTCATTCCCAACATTATCTGATTATGTGTATGCAAATACTCAAAAATCTGAAAAAATCTGAAGCCTGAAACACTCCTGGTCCCAGGCATTTTGGATAAGGAAAACCCCACCCCACATGTTGTGAATCCATCTACCTATCTGACATCCTGGAAAAGGCAAAACTATGGAGACAGTAAAAAGATCAGTGGTTGCCAGGGGAGTAGGATGAATAGGTGGAACTCTGGATTTTTAGGGCAGTGAAACTTTCTATGTGATACAATGGTGGACACATGTCATTATAAATCTGTCAAAAGTCACAGATTGTCCAACACCAAGAGTGATGGACACTATGTAAACTATGGTGACGATGTGTCAATACCAGTTCATTAATTTTAACAAATGCAGCATTCTGGTGCCAGGGATATTGATAGTGGGGGAGGCTGTGTGTGTGCGGGGGGACAGGGAATATATGGGAAGTCTCTGTACTTTCTGCTCACTTTTGTTGTGAATCTAAAAGCGCTCTAAAATATAACATTCATTCATTTTAAAATTACCATATTATATATTTAGAATATTATAATTATATATTTTATTATGCCAGATAACTGGTATAAAGAGGTTTGGGAATAAACACAACTGACTTTGATATGCATACAATTTAACTGGAGGAAGGAAAAGAGGCTTACTAGAGAGTAGTCTACCAGCTGTGAACGTTTAGCTAAAAGCAATCAGTAGGCTGTGGACATTAATCAATATGTTTTACAGTGGGAATGAGAACACTGGCTAATCCTGCCAGGCAGTTAACTGGGGTTCAGTTAAAAAGTCTTTCACCGTAGGTTTTTATATGAGAGATGAGAAAAAGATGAGGAGAGAGAAGAGGCAATTTGGGAGTAATTAAGTACTTAGGTTTTGGGGGAGGATTGGGGTAGGGAGAGACAATTAGGGTCTAAATGTAAGGCTTGCTGCTTTAAGAGAAGGGCATAAGGAGGGGTGTGTTTGGCTGCGCACTAGGGTGGGGGTGGACAGAAAATATGGCTCTCTAGACCTAAAATTGATAGCCCAGACTCCTATAACTATGACTATTATTGATTTTTATTTTATTTTATTTTATTTATTTATTTTTGAGATGAGTCTCGCTCTGTTGCACAGGCTGAAGTGCAATGGCTTGACCTCTGCTTACCGCAACCCCCACCTCCTGGTTCAAGCAATTCTCTGCCTCAGCCTCCCAAGTGGCTGGGATTACAGGTACCTGCCACCACGCCCAGCTATTTTTTTTTTTTTAAGTAGAGATGGAGTTTCACCATCATGGCCAGGCTGGTCTTGAACTCCTGACATCATGATCCACCCACCTCAGCCTCCCGAAGTGCTGGGATTACAGGCGTGAGGTACCACGCCCAGCCTTATTATTTATTTTAAAATGTTGGTAGGCTACCCTAGGAACCAAACTATAGAGAAACTGATCCATTCATTCAACAAATATTATCTACCATCCTGGGCATTTTCTATGCATTGGGAATACAATAGTGATCAAAACAGGCAAAGATCCTTGCACTCATAGAGCTCACAGTGTACTGTAACAGACAAAAAACAAGATAAAATAAGTAAAATGAATAATGATACATAGTTTGAAGTACCAAGAAAAAACAGAGCAGGGAAAGAGGTTAGGAACAGTTCAAGGAAAGGGGGTGTCTGCAATTTTATATACAGAGGCCATGAAAGGCTTCACTGAGGTAATCTTTGAGGAAAACCCTGAAGGAGATGAAAGAACTATGCATGTATGTGGAGAAAGAGTGGCCCTAGCAGAGGAAACAACTAGAGCAAAGGAGTCCACCTGCTGTGACTGAGGAGGTGGCAAATGTGGCCGGACTAAACTAGTGGCAAAAGGAGATGAGGTCTGAAAGCTAACTAGGGCTACTGGAAGGTTTTCAGCAGATAAGGCATAAAATTTAACAAGTTTATAGGATCATTCTGGCTGCTATTTTGAGAACAGACTGAATGAAGGTGGTGAGGGAAAAGGGAAAGTAAGGAAATTATTTGGGAAGCGACTGCAATAAAACAGCTGAAAGAATTAGATCAGAATAGCAGTAGTAGAGATGGTGAGAAGTGGTCAGATTCTTAATATATTTTGAAGGTAAAGCTAGTTTCTAAGTTCAAAATAACTGGGAAAAACACCAGGACTAGAATCTATAAACTGTGGCCTGCATATACTTTAACTGTAGTCTTATAATCAGTTTAGTAAAAAAGGGTGAGTTGTACTAACAATATACTACTTGCAAATTTTTTGAAGCTAAATATAGTGGGGGATTTCGGCCACAAAAGAAATAATCCAGCCTCCATCTAACGCAAATGCCTAGAGAGTTTATATTTCAACAAACATTTGTTGATCACCTTCATTATGTAACCAAGATGGTATTTGGTGTTAAGTGATGTGGAGGTTTGCTTTATAGAATTTTACAGTCTGTTATCTTCCTTATAGAGACTCTGTTTTTGAAAAATAAAAAGTGAGAAAAAGAGGCCAGAATTAGAAACAAAAATTAATCTTCTATCTTTGTGATTTTCTTCTCCAAATTCCTTATGTGAAGGTATATGATTTTTTTGAAGTAAAAATTTTAGAAACTTAAATCAGATGTTTTCTTACAAATCACAGAAGTACTAGATCATCAAAAGAGAAACTGGTACAGTTCAGATATTTTGCTAGGCACCTGGGTCACTGTATATGCCGTTTGCCCCCTCAATGGAACCTTGATGGAGAACTGTCAATATTAGGACACAAAATGTGTTGTGAAGAAAAAAACTCCACAAAACCACAATATCTAGGAATAGTATTTTACATCAGTTTTTGTAAAGCACGGTGATAACACAGGGAAAATAAAACACACTTTCTCTTCCAAAGCAAAAGTTGTCGTTTTACAACCAGAGTGTTGCCTTTTGAGGTCACAGTCCACCTCGTTGGCTTTTTCATGGTGCCTGTTGGTCACAAGTTGCCCTTCCTACAGAGGCAATCTAAACACTGCTTTTATTATTAGTAAACAAGAAGGTGATTGCCCAAGTAAGACGACTTCTGGACCAGTGCCTGAACTAAGAGTTAAAGCAATCCAATAAAACCTGGAATTATTTCCTTAGTGTAAAGTACTTCCCCAATTTCCTGGGACATGGGTGTACTATGAAACAGTAAAAAGGTGGGTACATATAAGCTGGGATAGGGAATGCCAGTAAAGCCTTATTCCCTCTAGGAAGCCATGTGATATATGAAAAGGTGTTTTCAGTGACAGTCAATTTTGTATTTGGAGAAAAAGCAAAAAACATAACCAAGCTTGTTAAGTACACAAAGTACAAAAAGTTAATGTTCTTGTTTGGTAAAGATACATATGTATGCTTTTTACTCACATCTTGGTGTGAGTAAAACCACACCAAGGTATATCATGAAAGGTATATCATGCAGGGTATATCAGGAAAGGGAATTTATGTATTTATCAAGAGGAGATATGAGTTTTTTTTTTAAAGCCGAAAAACAATGTTTTTCAGTTTATCACGTGTCACTATGTTACGCATCAAAGATACAGAGGTAAATAAGATTTAAAAAACCCAACAACCCTTATTATTTTACAGTTCATAATCTAGCAGGGGACGTGGAAAGAGGGTAATGGCTGATGTGTGTAATGGTATTTATGGCCGGGCGCGGTGGCTCAAGCCTGTAATCCCAGCACTTTGGGAGGCCGAGACGGGTGGATCACGAGGTCAGGAGATCGAGACCATCCTGAGCTACACGGTGAAACCCCGTCTCTACTAAAAAATACAAAAACTAGCCGGGCGAGATGGCGGGTGCCTGTAGTCCCAGCTACTCGGGAGGCTGAGGCAGGAGAATGGCGTAAACCCGGGAGGCGGAGCTTGCAGTGAGCCGAGATCGCGCCACTGCACTCCAGCCTGGGCGACAGAGCTAGACTCCGTCTCCAGAAAAAAAATAAAATAAAATAAATAAATAAATAAAATAAAATGGTATTATTTAAATACACGAGAAAAACAGAGAAACAGGAATTGAATGGGTGGGGTA
The DNA here is from genome assembly GCF_000951035.1 of Colobus angolensis palliatus. NCBI lineage: Eukaryota > Metazoa > Chordata > Mammalia > Primates > Cercopithecidae > Colobus > Colobus angolensis. The sequence continues at coordinate 1,817,181 of NW_012123931.1, read as the reverse complement.
ACCAGCTAAAGTAACTGTTAATTATCCTAATAAATTCATAGATGCACTAGAAAGCTGAAGGAAACAGAAAACACCATCCGAGAAAACACCTGAGAAGGACCACACAGCTCTGGGTCCATACGTGTTTGGAAATCCAGATTCATACTAAGGTAGGTAGCTCCAAAACAATATAATTCAAGGCTGGAGTGTGAGAAAAGCAATGTAATCAGCATACATGGTAGTCCCCCCTTATCTGTGGTTTTGCTTTGCCAGGTGTGTTAACTTGTGGTCAACTATAGTCCAAAAATATTAAATGGGAAGTTTCAGAAATAAACAATTCATAAATTTTAAGTTGTACACTGTTTGGAGTGGTGTGATGAAATCCCATGCTGTCCTGCTCCATCCCACCCAGGATGGGAATCCTCCCCTTGTCCAGCATATCCATGCTGTATACACTACCTGCCCATTAGTTACTTAGCAGCCTTCTAGGTTATCGGATCGACTGTGGCAGTATCGCAGGGCTGGTGTTATTTTACTTCACAATGGTCCCAAAACAGAAGAGCAGTAAGGCTGCTGATTTGGATATGCCAAAGAGAAGCAGTAAAGTGCTTCTTCAAGCAAAAAGGTAAAAGTTCCCGACTTAACAAAAGGAAAAAAATACAAATGCTGAGGTTGCTAAGATCTACAGTAAAGATAAATCTGTGAAATTGTGAAGAAAGAGAAATTCATGTATACCATATGTATAGGATTTGTTACTATCCATGCTTTCAGGCATCCTACTGGGGGTCTTGGGATGTATCCCCATGGATAAAGGGGAACTACTGTATGAGAAAACAGAAGTAACAAAGGTCCCTAGTATCTGAACTCAAACATAAAATTCATAGTTAACAATTTCAGGGAAAGGGTCCTTATTAGTTCAAGGAACACTGCTCCTCTATTTTCTTACATTTTACATGGCTCTTCAGCTCAAACCTGCAGCTGTGAGACAACACTGAAGAGAGGAGGTAGAAAGAATATTTCTTTCTTTTACAGGCAATAAATCCTAAATCGTTTACCCTCTCAAAAGCCAATGAAGACTGCAAGTAAAAGACAACATGTTTGAGAAGGAAAATTGAAGAACATTTATAAAAAACTATAATATAATAAACGGAAATTAATCCCATCAAAGTGTTTTTCATTTTCATCAACTGACTTACAAATTAAATTTTCTTCCGAGAAGATTTCCTAAAAGAAAAACAGAGGACACTCGATGGCAGAGAAATTTCCTCAGCCAAAAGCTGAAGACAGAAAACCGTAGTCACAGGGAGGCAAAGCAGCTAGTGGTCTTTACTACTCTGAACAGTAAGATGAAATTTAGAGCTTTCCTCACAAGATGAATAGGCACAATTGTAACATGCCTTATAGTTTAAACTGAAAGAAATTTAAAAACTCAGAATTATTTTGCTATATTTTGCCTTTGAAACCTAGTAACAATGCTCAGGACTTCAGAAAGTTACAAATAGCCACAGAATTCAAATTTGACACATTCAAGTTCTACAAGACAGTTTCCTAGGAACATTTCTCCACTGATAACCTACTCAATATGATAAGACTTCAGCTTTCATACACAGAGTCTCAGTTCTCACCCTACCATAGTAATTCGGAACAAGTAGTTAGATTTAATCTTTTTTTTTTTTTTTTTTTTGAGACGGAGTCTCGCTCTGCCGCCCAGGCTGGAGTGCAGTGGCCAGATCTCAGCTCACTGCAAGCTCCACCTCCCGGGTTTACGCCATTCTCCTGCCTCAGCCTCCCGAGTAGCTGGGACTACAGGCGCCCGCCACCTCGCCCGGCTAGTTTTTTGTATTTTTTTAGTAGAGACGGGATTTCACCGTGTTAGCCAGGATGGTCTCGATCTCCTGACCTCGTGATCCACCTGCCTCGGCCTCCCAAAGTGCTGGGATTACAGGCTTGAGCCACCGCGCCCGGCCAGATTCAATCTTTTATGTTTAAAAGCTACTGATTGTTTCTTTTTTTTCAAGGTGAAACAAAAAAGAAAAAACAAGTTTAAAACCACATTAGCTGTAACTTTCATTATATCACTTCAAGATTCTTGGGTGTTCACAGCACTTACTAAAATCTGACAAAATCTGTATTTTCAGCATTGCCTACTGCTGTTCAAAGGTTCACTTAGCCCAGGAAGGAAGGACTAAGTCCAGGGAATAAGAGTCTACAGAACGATTTGTTTTGTTCTTTCAACATTAAATGCACTCACTTGCCTGTGTTAGCAAGTACTTCTGTCATGAACAGAAGTCTACTATAGTACCAAGTAGAGGCATTATAGGAGCATCTGCTTCAATATCCTTATATGCAAAATGGGGCTAAAACTTATTCTATTTACCTCAAAGGGATACCGTGAGGATCAAATATTTCTTTACAAGCTCTACAAACAATAAAAGTATGTGAAAGCTATTTTAAAAATTATATTACAAGGTTATCAATGAAATATTTATGAGAAAGTATATGGATTATATTAAAAGAACAGATACAGGCCAGACATGTTGGCTATACTTGTAATCCCAACACTTTGGGAGGCTGAGGCAGGTGAATTGCTTGATCTTAGGAATTTGAGCCCAGCTGAGGCAACATGGCAAAACCTCATCTCTACCAAAAATACAAAAATTTGCTGGGCATGGTGGCACACGCCTGTGGTCCCAGCTACTAGGGAGGCTGGGCTGAGGTGGGAGGATTGCTGGAGCCCGGGAAGTCGAGGCTGCAGTGAGCCATGACAGTGCCACTGCACTCCAGCCTAGGTGACACAGTGAGACCCTGTCATCATCATCATCATCATCATCATCACAAATAAATACGTAAGAAAAAAGATTGGAAGGAAATACATCAAAATATTCAAAGTATTGGGAAGCAGAGATGGGTGGATCACTTGAGGTCAGCAGTTCAAGACGAGCCTGGCCAACATGGTGAAACTCTGTCTCTACTGAAAATACAAATTAGCCAGGCGTGGTCATGGGCGCCTGTAATCCCAGGTACTCTGGAAGCTGAGGCAGGAGAATGGCTTGAACCTGGAAGGTGCAGGTTGTAGTTAGCTGAGATCATGCCACTGCACTCCAGTGTGGGTGACAGAGTGAGACCCTAAATAATAACAACAACAACAACAACAACAACAACAGATACATAAGAAAAAAGATTGGAAGGAAAAACACCAAAATGTTCAAAGTGTTGGGAGGCTGAGGTGGGCAGATCACTTAAAGTCAGGAGTTCAAAACCAGTCTGGCCAACATGGTGAAACCCTGTCTCTACAAAAAATACAAAAATTAGCCGGGTGTGGTGGCAGGAGTCTATAATCCCAGCTACTCTGGAGGCTGAGGCACGAGAATCGATTAAAGCCACGAGGTGGAGGTTGCAGTGATCTGGGATTGCACCACTGCACTCCAGCCTGGGTGACAGAGCAAGACTCTGTCTCGAAAAAAAAACAAAAACAAAAAAGTTCAAAGTAGTTACGTCAGGGTGGTGAAATTATGAATAATTACTTTCCAATCTTTGTTTTAAACTCAACCTTCAGCAGTATGGTTATGTTACTTTAAAGAAAGAGGAAAAGTACCATCAAGGATCACAGATGTTTTAGAATTAAATTTTAATTTCACATGCAATACTTGGATAGTTTCCTTTTCAAAAAAATATGGCTACATGTAGAGCTAAAATTCTCTTTTTGCCAGATTCTCCATACTCACCTTTCCAGACAAACACCATTAGAAAGGTTTCTAACTCCAGCCTGGGTGACTGAGCAAGACACAGTCTCAAAAACAAACAAACAGAAGAGTTTCTAGCTTATAGCTGAAAAAATGCCTTAAAGATAGTTGCTAATGATATATTCTTTCTCTTTCTCATCAGAATTAGCACTATGGGGCAGAGAAGAGTAAGAACGTTTAACAGGCAGAGTAAGGGCACAATTTATAAACCTCATGCTTTATATTAAAAATTCCCTTAAATTCTGCATTCAGTTTTATAAAGCAGTATTTATTTTAACAAAAATTAATGTTTTAAATTGCATGAGGCCAGAACAAGGATCATGTAGCCTCAAAACAATATTTCCCCATGAGTGCAATAACACACAGCACAGATTCAGTTCATTTTCTTGACAGATAACCGACATATTTTGATACTGAGGGGAAAAAAGTGTTGTGACTTCCTTATTGAATATCTCCACTATATAGCAATAGATTGAGAAGTTGTAACTCAGTTTATATCCTGTTAACTTTCCAGATAAGTTACATGAAAATACACTGAAATTACCAAACAAGAATACCATTTAATTATGGGAAAACAGACCATGAAAATGAGCATTTCCTTAAGAGGTTTAACTCTGAAAATTACAATACATCTGAAATTGTTATATGTACATTCTTATGCCACTGGAAGGAAAAGTAACAAGCTTTTGCTAAGTTGTTGTTTTACTTCTTGCCAATATACCTTAAGATAAACCTAAAATGTAATGTGTTCGATTCATTTCTAATTCCAGTGGCATCTCTGTGCCTTCAGAAATTGGACTCTAAATTGCCTTGCATGAAAAAGAAAAGTTGTTGGTACTCTTAAGCTCATCGTTACAACATTTTCCCACAGACTCTTCTCTGGAGGCATTTATTCTTACTAGAAACTCTCTCCAAATATTTAATTTGGCCCTGGGTGTTTAGTAACATTAGAATATTTAAAAGACAAAATTGATAAATTACAATCAAGACGTAGTAATGTGAGCTATGAAGAAAAATAGCTTACCTGTGATTTCTACAACAAATTCACTCAAAATTTGGGGAGAAAAAGCCTCTCAAATATTTGATAAAGGATGATGTGCAGTATAAACTACAAGGAGACAACCTGAGGCAGTAGGAAGAGCTCTGAATCGAGCTCAGGAAATCTGACTTTGAGTTCAGGATATGCTACCAACTAACTGGTTTCTGGGATCACTAAACGACTCTGGCTCAAGTTTTTTCACCTGTTGATGAAGAACAAAATCAACTTCAAATTTGTTTAGTTGTCAGACTACATAGAATACCGAGAAACAGTGTATTTAATTATATGAACTAGAAACACTAACAAACTAGCAGAAAATAGGAATATATTAAAAATTCAATATAAAATCACAACCATAAACATATATGTACACAAACACAGAGTTCTCTAAGCATGGTATGCATTTCTGAATTCTGTTCATATTTATTTGCTATCTGGGAGGGAGTCTCAGTTTATATTGAGGGCTCTGGAGTCAGACCGCCTAGATTCAAATCTCATATTTTACTTATTAGCTGTGGAACTTGGGCAAGCTAGTCAAAAGCTCTGAACCAATATTCTCTTATCCTATAAATGAGAAGAGCAATAGTATATACTATAAAGAAGTTATCTCAAGAACTAATCTGTGTAAATAAAGCAGGTAGTATGGTGTCATCATATAGTAAGAGCCTAATAACAACAATGATAGCAATAATTGCAGCAAGAATTTATTGCTTACTAAGTACCAGGCACTATTTTAAGAGCTATACATGTATGATCCCACTTAATCCTCACATCCACCATATCAAGTAGATATTATCATTAGCTCCTATTTTATAGTGAACAAACTGATCCACAGAGGGGTTAAGTAACTTACTCATGTTTAACTGTGATAGTCACTATGGCTATTCAAAAATATTTAGATCTCCTTTCAGAAACATAAGAGGAAACTTCCTCACTGCCTCAGAGAAGATACAAGGCCCATGTAACTCATGGGCAATGACAGTGAGTGACATATGATTCCTCTGGGCAGAAAATCTGAGTCTATAAGCAATTTGCCATGTTTCCCTCCTCTGAATACAGTGACTGTGAAAGTATATATTGTGATGGAGTTTACATTAGCCTGGTTGTCTAAGTGACCACAAATAGCATAGCCCCATGTTGACCCACTTTGGACAAATAGCGCAAGTGAGAAAAGAAAGCCACTGAGATTTTGTGGTTGTTTTATTACCACAGCAATATAAATAGCAATAACCTAGCCTATTCTTTTTTTTTTTTTTTTTTTTTTGAGGTGGAGTCTCGCTCTGTCGCCCGGACTGGAGTGCAGTGGCCGGATCTCAGCTCACTGCAAGCTCCGCCTCCCGGGTTTACGCCATTCTCCTGCCTCAGCCTCCCAAGTAGCTGGGACTACAGGCGCCCGCCACCTCGCCTGGCTGGTTTTTGTATTTTTAGTAGAGACGGGGTTTCACCGTGTTAGCCAAGATGGTCTCGATCTCCTGACCTCGTGATCCGCCCGTCTCGGCCTCCCAAAGTGCTGGGATTACAGGCTTGAGCCACCGTGCCCGGCCCACCTAGCCTATTCTGACACTTTCTCAGTTAATAAATTTCAGATTTAAGTATCATTATCTACTTATTTATAGTTAATACCCAAAGTTTCAAAATAAATTATGGAAGAAAATAGTACATTTCTATCCATTTAGTTCTTTTTGTGTGTGTAAACCAACAAAAGTTCGCTATTATCTAGTTTAATACTACAATTTAAGAATTATTGGTCTAAATGTCTTCATGATCTTAGGCTAGGCAAAGATTTCTTGAAGAGGACAAAGCACTAACCACATTAGAGAAAAGTGACAAATTGGAGTCCACTACAGTTAAGAATGTCTGTTCATCAAAAGATTATGTTAAAGGAGTAAAAAGGCAAGTCACAGACTGGGAAATTATATTTGTAATACATATATTCCCTAAAGACTCATATTTAGAATATACAAAGAACTCCTAAATATCACTAAGATTAAAAATAAATTATCCATTTTTTTAAAAAGGGGGGTTAAATACAAAGCAAGCACTTCATAAAGAGACTATCCAAATTATAAATAGCTATAGAAAAAGTGTTAGTATTATATACCCACCAGAATGGCTAAAATAAAAAAAAAAAAAAGACAATACACAGAGGTACCAAGGATGAAGAAGAACAGAAATTCTCTTAGGATGCTACTGGGAATCTAAATGGGGACAATCACTTTGGAAAACTATTTAGCAATACCTGTTAAAACACACCTATCCTATGAACCAGCAACTCCATTCCTAGTGAGAAATGAGTGTATATAACCAACAGAAGACATGTATGAGAATGTTCATGGCAGCTTTTTAAATAATAACCTCAAAGTGGAACCAACCCATGTGTCCATCAACAGTAGTGTGGATATGTTATGATATAGTCTTACAATGAAATCAATGGAATACTGTATAGATTGAACTACTGCTACATGCAACACGGATGAAGCTCATAGATATAATCATGAGCAAAAGAAGCCAGACCCACGAGAATAAATATTCTATGAATACATTTACATGAAGCTCAATAACAAGTAAAACAACTGTATAGTGACAGAAGTCAGAATAGTGGTTATCTCTGGTGGGGAGAGAGAAGGTAATGACTGAAGAGCCTCCCAGAGTGATGAAAATATTCACAGGCACATATATATATCTATGTAAATATTCATTGATTTTTATACTTTACTGTATATGCCACAGTTTTAGAAAGTAAAATAAAAAAAAAGCAGCATTGATTAAGATGAGAATTCCAGGATTAGAAGGTCCCATAAAGACTACTGAGTTCAACCATACAACCGAGGCTCAGCCCCCAACCTGAAAGTCTCTTGGGAATGTCTACTCCCACTTCTCAATAGCTCTGACAATTGGGAAGTTTTTCTTTATAATGAACTCCAAACCTACAGCCCGGCGTGGTGGCACACGCCTATAATCCCAGAACTTTGGGAGGCCGAGGTGGGTGGATCACGAGGTCAGGAGATCAAGACCATCCTGGCTAACACGGTGAAACCCTGTTTCTACTAAAAATACAAAAAAAATTAGCCAGTGTGGTGGCGGGTGCCTATGGTCCCAGCTACTTGGGAGGCTGAGGCAGGAGAATGGCCTGAACCCGGGAGGCGGAGCTTGCAGTGAGCCGAGATTGTGCCACTGTACTCCAGCCTGTAAGACAGAGGAGACTCCGTCTCAAAAAAAAAAAAAAAACCTCGAAAACATTTTCTCTTGAAATGAAATTTATCTGGTTTAAATTTGGCAGTAAACAAACTTTTTTTATGGGTTTTGGGAAATCCTAGTAGCCTGAAAGCTGTTTCAAATTGTTGTGTTTATAATTTTCTATCAAATGTTCAATTAAACATCTTATTGTACTAAAATCAGCTTCAAAAACAATTAAAAACTATACCTAGGATGAAGAAAGCAAACATAAGCTATATAAGAAAATGCAGAGTAGTATCTTGTAATATCAAATCATAATAGATGTGTATAACTTATAAAACACGTGAATACATTAATATTGTGAAGTATGGTCATTTTTTGTGTTATTCTGATTATTCTGATTAAAAGGCATGTCATATGCTTACTATGGTTGCATTATGGCATATTTATGTGACTAAAATAGCTAGCAATATTTACAAACAATATTGTAAATCTTAGGAGTAACCAAATGCGATTAGACTACCTTTCCTTTGTAGGGCCCTTATATGTTGTTTTAAAATTGCAGTTTGGCTGGGTGCAGTGGCTCCCACCTATAATTCCAGCTCTCTGGGAGGCTAAGGTGGGAGGATCACTTGAGCCCAGGAGTTTGAGACTGGCCTGGACAACACAGCAAGATCCTGTCTCTAAAAAAAAAAAAAAAAATAAAACTAAAACCCTAGCTTAGTGTGGTGGTATGTGCTTGCAATCTTAAGCTACTCGGGAAGCTGAGGCAGGAGGATCATTTTTGCCTAGGAGTTCAAGGCTGCAGTGAGTTATTGTGCCACTGCACTCCAGCTTGGGCCACAGGGCAAGATCCTGTCTCAAAAAAATGAACAAAATTGCAGTTCTAGAAAAGAAGACAAGTTATTCAAGACTGCTACTGAGAACTCTCTACCTTTACTTGTAAAGAGTTTCAATCTAGGACTGCACACAGTGGCTCACGCATGTAATCCCAACACTTTGGGAGGCTGAGGCGGGCAGATCATCTGAGGTCAGGAGTTCAAGAGCAGCTTGGCCAACATGGTGAAACCTCATCTCTACTAGAAAAATACAAACATTAGCCAGGCATGGTGGTGGATGCCTGTAATCCCAGCTACCCAGGAGGCTGAGGCAGGAGAATCTCCTGAACCCGGGAGGCAGGGGTTGCAGTGAGCCGAGATCACGCCACTGCACTCCAGCCTGGGCAACAAGAGTGAAACTCCCATCTCAAAAAAAAGAAAAAAAAAAGTTTCAATCTAAAAAATACAGGCAGGTGCATTCCTCTCTGGGGGCTTAAATAAAATCTGTACACATGGCCAATTTAGCTTAGCACTGAGAAGACTGACTAATCATCAAAAACTTGTCTCCAGGCAGTACAGTGATTACTTGGTCCCTTTTTCAGGGAGGAATTTAAGAAATAAAGTACCAAACCAGAGGAAACAAGCAACTCCTTCATGCTCTCAGGGCACAGGACACACCTATGAAGTACTTTCCTATTTGTAGTTTACCTAGGATGGCATGATCTATTTTCTTACTCATTACATATTTTCTTTTTTTTTCTTTTTTTTCCCATCAACTCGTCAGCACCCATCAAATCGTCATTTATATCAGGTATAACTCCCAATGCGATCCCTCCCCCCCCAGCCCCATGATAGGCCCCGGTGTGTGATGTTCCCCTTCCCGAGTCCA
>NW_012123931.1:1782312-1800321 GCF_000951035.1 Colobus angolensis palliatus | reverse complement strand
ATGCCTCACCCTGCTTCAGCTCTCACTGGTTGGGCTGCAGCAGCTGACCAGCACCGATTGTCCGGCACTCCCTAGTGAGATGACCGGAGTACCTCAGTTGAAAATGCAGAAATCACCAGTCTTCTGTGTCGCTTGCGCTGGGAGTTGGAGACTGGAGCTGTTCCTATTTGGCCATCTTGCTCCAGATATCCGGAAGTGCCATTACATATTTTCAATAATATGTACCAGGTACATGGTTAAGATACCAGCAATACAATGGTGAACAAATTGTCTCTTCCCTCATGAAAAACCAGAGTTGGAGGTGAAGGATGTTCAGCAAATATACTAATAAATAAACTTTAAATTCGTTTAAAATGCCCTGAAGGAAAAGAACAGAAAGCTATAGAATAACAGGGGAGAGTTCATTTAGACAGGGGACCTCTTTGAAGAAGCAACATATAACCTGTGAGCTAAATGTTAAGTAGGTACGTTGCATACTGAGGAACTAGCTTATCAGGCCCAGGGGTGAGAGAGAACTTGATGCTTTGGAGGAAGTGAAAGGCAGCTTGCGGCTGGAGAAAAATGAGCCAGAGAGGAAAGCAACAAATGCAGGTAGACAGGAACCAAATCCTGAACAGAATTAGGGCTATGTCAGAAATCCGGGTTTTCCCCAAAGTGTAAGAGTAAACCTCTGAGGAATTTTAAGGAGGAATTTTAAGGAGGGGCATGATGTGACATTTATCCTTTCTAAAGGGTCATTCTGACTTCTGTGTAAAGAATGAATGTGTAAGAATGGATCTAGAGGCCAGGCGTGGTGGCTCACACCTGAATCCCAGCACTTTAGGATGCTGAGGCAGGTGGATCACTTGAGATTGGGAGTTCGAGACAAGCCTGGCCAACATGGTGAGATCCCGTCTCTACTAAAAATACGAAAATTAGCTGGGCATGGTGGTGCACACCCATGGCCCCAGCTATGTGGGAGGCTGAGGTAGGAGAATTGCTTGAACCTGGGAGGCAGAGGATGCAATGAGCCGAGAACATGCCACTGCACTCCAGCCTGGGCAGCAGAGTGAGACTCTCTGTCTTGGGGAGGGGAGAAAAAAAGAGAATGGATCTATAAAGATCAGTAGGGAAGTTACTCCAATAGTCCACCAGTCCTCCTTAGCATGACGGTGGCTTAGAAAAGGATAACAACAGTGGAGATGCAGCAAAGAGGGTGAATCCGAGATATATTTAGGAGGTAGAATCAATAGAATCGTGCAGTGGTCTGGATAGGGGTGTGTGTTGAAGGGTAAGGGGAGTAGTAAGAAGTCTCAAGAATGAGCCCAAGATTTTTAACGAAGAAATCAGTAGATTGAGTCGTCATTTATGGAGATAAGGAATACTAGAAATGTAGAAGTAGAAAAAGTATTAAGATTAGGCATGTTCATTTTAAGATGGCTTTGAGATAAAATATCAAGTTGTACTCTGTACACAGAAGAAAAGTCTGAGATGGAGATAGGAGTTTAGGAGTTTCCAGCAAGTATAGTAGAGTTTCCAGCAAGTATAGTAGATAGTATTTTAAAGCATGAATGTAAGGTATAACCTAGGGAGAGATAACAGGTTAAAAGGAGTTAGAATTGTGTCCTGAGGAATTCAACACTTAGAAGATGAGTAGAGGAGGAGATTGCAAAGAGGACATGAACACAGGTAGGCAGAGAGCCAGGAGTGCATGGTGTCAGACTATTTCAAGAAAAAAAAAAAGATGCACCTATATATTACTGGGATTAAATGAGAATGTAAAAGATGCCCAAGTTTTTTGACAACATGGAAGTTATTAGTGACCTAGTAGAGCCCTTTTGATAGAGTGGCGGGGGTAGAAGTATACCATCTATATGGTTTGCATATAGGGAATACAGAGAAAAATAATACAGTCCTTCAGGTCGTTGAGGGAGTGAAGGGCTTAAGTAAACTTAAAGTACAAAACAAATGGCTGGGTGCAGTGGCTCACACCTGTAATCCTGGCACTTTGGGAGGCTGAGGTGGGTGGACCACTTGAGGTCAGGAGTTTGAGAGCAGCCTGGCCAACATGGTGAAAACCCATTTCTACTTAAAAAAAATACAAGAAAAGAATTCAGCCAGGCATGGTGGCATGTGTCTGTAGTCCCAGGCACATTCACACACAACCAGGCACCATTCAATGAAAAATCCATCCCTCACCTACTATGGTGGATGCCACTGTTGTCATTAATTAATTATATACACATGGGATTGCTTGGGAGGCTGAGGCAGAACTGCTTGAGCCTAGTAGGCGGAGGCTGTAGTGAGCCAAGATCATGCCACAGCACTCCAGCCTGGGTGACAGAGAAGACTGTCTCCAAAATAAATAGAGCATAAAACAAAAATTATGCAAATTGTAAGTGTACATCTTGACAACTTTTCATAGACTGTATCACCTGCAGCCCTATCAGAATAAACAGATTATTACAACAAGCAGAAGTCCCCCACCTTATGCCCCTTCCCATTCGCTATCCCAGTAAAAGTAATTACTATGACTTCTAAGATTTGTTCTGCTTGTTTTTGAACTTTATTCATATACTATGTAATTATTTGTACTTACATGCACTTATCTGGCTTCCTTTGCTCGATATTATGCTCGATATATGATCATCCATGTAGATACAAGAAACATTTGTTTACCCATTCTATTTCGATGGACATTTGGGCTATTAAGAATGATGCTACGGCCGGGCGCGGTGGCTCAAGCCTGTAATCCCAGCACTTTGGGAGGCCGAGACGGGCGGATCACGAGGTCAGGAGATCGAGACCATCCTGGCTAACACGGTGAAACCCTGTCTCCACTAAAAAATACAAAAAAATAGCTGGGCGAGGTGGCAGGCACCTGTAGTCCCAGCTACTCGGGAGGCTGAGGCAGGAGAATGGCGTAAATCCGGGAGGCGGAGCTTGCAGTGAGCAGAGATCCATCCAGCCACTGCACTCCAGTCTGAGAGACAGAGCGAGACTCCGTCTCAAAAAACAAAACAAAAAAAACAAAAAAAAAGAATGATGCTACTATGAACATTCTTGTCCATTTGTGTCTTTTGGTGAACATATATATAAATTTCTGTTGGGTGTATACCTAGGAACAGCTGGGTCAGAGGGTGTATAATCACCTTTTGGAATATACAGCCAAACTGATTTCCAAAACAGCTGTAAAAATATACACACCTACCAGAAACATACGAGTTTCAGTGTCTTCACATCATCAATACTTGATATTCTCAATCTTTTTAGTTTTAGCCATTTCAGTGGGGATGTAGGGAGGGGTCTCAAGATACTGAGAGATCTCCAGTATCTCATTGTGGCTTTAATTTGCACTCATTTGATGTAAATAAAATAGGTGGATGCATATTGACCTTTGGATAGTTTCTTTTGTGGAGTGCCTATTGAAGTATTTTGTCCTTTATGAAATTTGATTATTTGTTTTTTCCTATTGATCTGTAAGAGCTCTACAGGTCCCTTGTTGAATAGATGTATTACAAATATGTATTCTCACTCTGCCACTAGTCTTTTCATTCTCATAATAATGTCTTTTAATGAAGAGAAGTTTTTAATTTCATAAACTCCAATTTATTCAACCTTCTCCTTCCTTTTCAGATCATTACCTACTCCAAGATCATAAAGGTGTTTTCCGGTTTCTCCTTAAGTTTTTCTTTCACATTTAGCTCTATAATCCAACTAGAAACTTATTAGAAGTAATTTTTGTATATGTTGTGAGATAAGGGGTCAAGGATTCATTCCCTGCCCCTTCCACACATAACAGGCACCATTCAACGAAAAATCCATCCCTCACCTACTGTGGTGGATGTTGCTGTTGTCTTTAATTAATTATATACATATGGGATTGCTTCTGGGCTCTCAATTATGTTCCACAGATCTGTCTATCCTTGCGCCATTACCACACTGTAATTACCATAGCTTTATAATAAATCCTGTTATCTGATAAAGTCTTACAACTTTGTTCTTCAAGATTGCCTTGACTATTTAGTCCTTTTCATGTCTATGTGAATTTTAGAATCAACTTGTTAGTCCCTCCTTCCATCATGTACACAATCCCGAGATTTTATTAGGATTCCATTTAATCTATGGATCAATTTGGAGAGAAATGGTATCTTTACAATACCAAGTCTTTCAATCTATGACTACCTATTACATCTTGCTTCTCTGTCTGTTTTATAGTTTCCTGTGTAAAGATCTTACAAGACTTAAATTTGATTTGATTCTATTGCAAATGGTATTTAAAATATTTCACTTTCTAACTGTTGGTTGCTCGTATAAGTTTGCTTATTAATTCTAATAGTTTGTCTACAGATTCTTTGAGAGTTCCATTCCCAAGTAACACATTTAGGTTCATGAAAGATACTGCTCTATAAATATCTTCTCTCAAAATATAGCTGCCAGGTCTTGGCATTAAGGCTTAGATGATCTCATAAAACAACTTGTATTCTATTGAAGAGTTTGAGTAACACTGGGGTTATTTCTTTTTTAAATATTTGTAAGAATTCATCAGTGAAGTCAGGTAGACCTGGTTTTCTTTGTAGAATTTTTTTTTTTTTTAAAGACAGAATTCTCTATCACCCAGGCTGGAGTGCAGTGGCACAATCACAGCCCACTGCAACCTCGAACTCCTAGGCTCAACCGATCCTCCTACCTCCCGAGTAGCTAGGACTATAGGTGCACACCATGATGCCTGGCTAATTTTTAAAATTTTCTTGTAGAGATAGGGTCTTGAACTCCTGGCCTTAAATGATTCTCTGGCCTTGGCCTCCTGAAGTGTTGATGTTACAGGCATGAGCCACCATGCCCAGACAAAATTTTAAATACTGAATTCAATTTACTTAACAGATAAAAACAGTATTCAGATACTGTATTTCTTCAAGTCAATTTTTTATGCCAATTTAAATAAAGTATTTAATAATTTGTCCATTTCATCTAAAATTTCAAATCTGTCTATTTAAGATTGTTTGTGATATCTTCCTACCTTTTTGACATCTGTAGAATCTGTAAAGAAATGTTCCCTTTTCATTCCTGATATCGGTAATTTATGCTCTTTTTTTTTTTTCTTTATCAATATTGCTAGAGGTCTACACGTTTTACTAATCTTTTTAAGAAACCAACTTTTGGTCTTGTTATTTCCTACTGCCAATTTGTTGTCTTTTTTTTTTGAGACAGAGTTTCGCTCTTGTCACCCAGGTTGGAGTGCAATGGCATGATCTCGGCTTACTGCAACCTCTGCCTCCCTGGTTCAAGTGATGCTCCTGCCTCAGTCTCCCGAGTAGCTGGGATTGCAGGCGCCCGCCACTACGCACAGCTAAGTTTTGTATTTTTAATAGAGATGGGGTTTTGCCATGTTGGCCAAGCTGGTCTCAAACTCCTGACCTCAGGTGATCCACCCACCTCAGCCTCCCAAAGTGCTGAGATTACAGGCATGAGCCACTGTGCTTGGCCGACAATTTGTTTTCTATTTCATTGATTTCTATTTTCTATTATTTCCTTTCTTCTGCTTACTTTGGATTTAATTTGCTGTTCTTTTCCTACCTTGATGGGTATTTAGATAACTGATTTTTCCTTTTTTCTATTCTAATATATGCATTTAAGAGTACACATTTTTCATTGAGTGTAGCTTTAACTGATTCACACATTTTCATATGTATTTTCATTATTCTGTTGCAAATGGATTCTAATTGCCATCGTGATTTCTAGATTGGCAGTTATTTTCTTTAGGGAACTTAAAGGTTGCATTCTCTGAGAATATATCCAAGGGAAATGAAATTACTATGTTGAAAAGATATCTGCACTCTCAGGGTTATTGCCACATTATTTACAATAGCCAAGATACAGAATCAGCCTCAGTATCCATCAACAGATGAACACAGAAAATGTGGTATATATACACAATGGAATACTATTCAGCTTTAAAGAGGAAGGAAATCCTGTCATTTGCATCAAAATTAATGAACCTGGAGGGCACTATCTGTTAAGTGAAATTAGCCTGGTACTGACAAATACCACATGATCTCATACGTGGAACCTAGAAAACCTGAACTCATAGAAGTAGAGTGTAGAATGGTAGTTACCACGGGTGGGGTGGGGCTGGGAAGATGTTGATCAAAGGACACAAAATTTCAGTTTGACAGGAGGTGTAAGTTTGAGATAGCTATTGTACAACATATTGACTATAGTTAATAACAATGTATTATATTCTCAAAAACTGCTAAGACAGTAGATGTTCAGTGTTCTTACCACATAAATTGTGTGAGGTAATACATATGTTAATTAGCTCAATTTAGCTATTCCACAATGTATACATATTTCAAAACACCATGCTGTACATAATACATATAATTTTTGTCAATTAGAATAAAAAAAAAGGCAGCCGGGCGTGGTAGCTCATGTCTGAAATCCTAGCACTGTGGGAGGCCAAGGCAGGCAAATCACCTGAGGTCAGGAGTTCAAGACCAGCCTGGCCAACATGGTGAAACCTCGTCTCTGCTAAAAATACAAAAATTAGCTGGGTGTGGTAGCATGCACCTGTAATCCCAGCCACTTGGAAGGCTGAGGCAGGAGAATCATTTGAACACAAGAGGCAAAGGCTGCAGTGAGATGAGATCACACCACTGTACTCCAGCCTGGGTGACAGAGGGAGACTCCATCTCAAAAAATAAATAAATAAATAAATAAATAAATAAACCAAGTAGGTAAAAGCAAAAAAAAAAAGTTACATTGTATTGTTTTCTGGCCCCTATTATTTCTATTGACAAGTCAGATGTCAGTCTAATTGTTCCTTTGAAGATGACGTGTCTTTTTTTCCTCTGGTTACTTTCAGCAGTTTTATTTTTACTATGAAGAATGAAAGTGTGGTACTCCTTGTATTTATTTTGCTTGGCGTTTCTTGCACTTTTCAAATCCACGTCTTGATATTTTCATCGATTTTGGAAAATTCTCAATCACTGTCTCTTAAAATATTACTCCTTCTAGGCTGGGCGTGGCTGCTCATGCCTATGATCCCAGCAGTTCGGGAGGCCAAGGTGGGCAGATCATGAGGTCAGGAGATCGAGACCATCGTGGTTAACATGGTGAAACCCCATCTCTACTAAAAACACACAAATTAGCTGGTGTGGTGGCAGGTGCCTGTGGTCCCAGCTACTCCAGAGGCTGAGGCAGGAGAATAGTGTGAACCCGAGAGGCGGAGCTTGCAGTGAGCCGAGATGGCGCCACTGCACTCCAGCCTGGGAGATGAGTGAGACTCTGTCTCAAAATATATATATATATATATACATACATATATATATATGCACACAAAATATATACATGTGTATATATATGTATATATGTGTGTATACATGTATATATGTGTACATATATATTACTGCTTCTAACTTTCCCTCCTTCAGTCATATATATGTTAGACTTCCTCATCATTTCATCATGTCTCTGTAATAGTTTCATATTGTTGCTGTAACAAGTTATTTAAAGTTATTGGCTTAAAGCAATACAAATTAACTTTCTTACAGTTATAGACCCTGTGTAGCAAACACTGTGAGAGGAAAACAAGTTTTAAAAAATAATTTCTTGGTACCATCCTTCTCTAAGTACTAGCTACCTGGAGATCTCTAAAATCCAAGTTCTGTCTGCTCAGCCCCATAAAACTAACAGCTTCTCTGCTTTTAGAAGAAACCCTCTGCTAAGTTTCATAGCATCTTGTCATGCTCTTAAGAATTAGCAAATTCCCAGGAAAAAAGAGAAGCATGGAGCATCAGCCCACTTCTCTGAAGCTCCGTTTGTTTTATGATTGTGGTTTCTTAAGTCCTGGATGCCTCAGCAGGTCTTTGATGACCTCACTTTTCTTTTTAAATCTCATCTTTCTTGTTCTTAGCAAAAGCATTAGTCTGCAGCAACCTCATCTCTCAGAGTCATAAGTGGAAATCACAGCTTGGGCTCTGAATCAAAACTCTACTGCTTATTAGTTAAGTGATTTGGCAAGTTATTTAACCTAGAGTATTTAAACATTTGAAGTTTCAATTTTCTTTCATGTAAAATGAACATAACATTATCTAATGAGGTTATTGTGAGGATGTGAAGATTAAATGAGACATATTTATAAAACGTCTGATAACAAAAACATTCTTATTGCAGGTTTTCTATGTGCCAAATACTTTATACAGATTTAATAATTTAATGTAGACATAGTTATCTTCTATTTCCTTTTCAAGATCACATATTAGTAAGTGATGAAGCTAAGATTTGACTCTAGAACACTAGTTTTCAATAACTACACAATGTTACTTCTATGTTGCTTGAGTATTGTTCCTGACACCAGTAAGTTGTCAATAAATGTAAATTATTATTATATAGAAAATATAAATGCTTTAGAAATAGACACCAATCACATTAGTTTTTCTACTTTGTTTCTTTCTGATTTGTTTCTCCTTTTCATTTTTGCAAAAACATTCTTACAACATCTTTCAATGTATTCTTAAAGACACTATTGCGAAAAATGAATGTCCTATAGCCCACTGAGTAGACAGGCAATAATTTGCTTAAGCATTATTATATTGTTGAATGCTTAGAAGATTTCAAGTCTTTAGACAGTATAGTATAGATATCAGTGCTATTAACATTTTGTACCTTTAACTATTTTTCTTCTTTAAAATACTTTCTCAGAATAAAGTTTTACATGTGGAATTATTGGCTTAAGAGTTTATGAACATGTTATTATTTGTTGATAAAACTGCTACTGTTATTACGCCAAAAAGTTACGGTAATTACGATGCCACCAGCAACCAAAATGAAGGTTTGTGTCAAAGAATAGGAATTAAAGCTACGAAGTATAGGAATGAAGGACATATGGACATGGGGAAAAAAAGGAGATATGAATTTTGAGGCTGAAAAAGAAAAAATGGAGTGCTGGATATCATTTCTTTTGAAACAGGCAGGCGCTTATAATCCCAGCTACTTGGGAGGCTGAGGCAGGAGAATCGTGTGAGCTCACTAGTGCCACTGCACTCCAGCCCGGGAGACAGAGCAAGACTCCGTCTCAAAAAAACAAAACAAACAAAAAAACCCCTTTTAAATTATTATTATTTTGTTTAATAGAGATGGGGTCTTGCTACGTTGCCTGCGTTACTCTCAAACTCCTGGCCTCAAGCAATCCTTCTGTCTCAGCCTCCCAAAATGTTGAGATTATAGATACAAGCCACTGTGCCTGGCCAACATATTATTTAAAAATTATACCTATAAACTGCAAAACAACCACACAGATTAAAGACCTATGTTCTACAGCGCCCCCCGCATCCTTTTTTTTTGAGACAGAGTCTTGCTCTGCACCCAGGCTGGAGTGCAGTGGCTCGATAACAGCTCACAGCCTTCAACTCCTGGGCTTAAGCAATCCTCTGGCCTCAGCCTCCTGAGTAGCTGTGACTACATGTGTATACACCATCATGTCTGGTTATTTTTTATTTTTTGTTGAGACAGCATCTCACTATGTTGCCCAAGCCGGTCTCAAACTCCTGGGCTGAGGCGATCTTTCTGCCTTGGCTTCCCAAAGTGTTGGGATTACAGGAGCCACCACGCCCAGCCTACAGTCCACTTATTTGGTGTGTAATCTTGAGCCCTGAATTGCCTTATCTGTAAATTGGGATTAAATTTTATAATATCCGACTAAAGCCAGAATTGGAACATGGTATCTCGTTTTATATTCCTGATATTAAATTTGCTTTGTGAGTATACCACACCCGAATAAAAATGAAGGAATCTCTCCTTTTTTGCTGATATGCTTTGAATATCTTACATGCTATGCTTTGAATCTTATCTTGTGATGAACATCCTGTTATGAATCTTGTGTCAGACTTTAAGTTACTATTTCAAAAGGTTACTTTGTGGGATTCTCTGAAGGCCACATCATTTGCCTGCTCTTTCTACAATCACATAAATCTTACTGTGTATACCCAAAGGCAGTTGCTTTTCTACCACTGCCTTCCTCCTTCTTTGTTACCATCACAGATTTTGGGGTAGTAGGTACCTGATCATCAGGGAAAATACAGAACGCCTTGAAAATGTGGGTTTAACTATACCAAGATCTTTTGCTCTGTTTATGTACTATAGCCTCCCCAGTAAAAACAAAACAAAACAAAACAACAAACAACATCTCTGCTAAATGCTTCATTATGTACAGAGGTAAGTCAGTGCTTGATTGTCCCAAGTTTCAGTTCAGATTTATTTTCCAACTTCCATTATCCTCCAGTAAATTTTAGTGGTAATACTGAAGGAGTATGAGAATAAACATTGGCCTTAGAGGATCTGCATTCAAATCCTGTCTCTACCACTTACTGGTTAAGTGATTTTGGGCAAGTAACCTAATCTCTCTAAACTTTATTTTTCTCACATGGAAAAATGCCAAACTATTTGAATTAAGATAATATGTAGTGCCCAGCACAATACTAAATAAATGTTAGTCAAGTGGGAATTGGAATTATGGCTCAGTGTGGTCTGAATCTGAATATTATTCAGAAAATAAGGACAGCAGCACCGAATAAAAGTATTTTTTTGAGCTGAATAAAATCAGATAATTTTGATTTCTAGGATCCTTAAAAATCCGTATCCTTTAAAGAAGCCATATGGGGTAACATGTATAAGGGGCTTGGATTCCTTCATGTTCCAACAGATCCAGGTTCCATGATACGGAAACACTTATCAGATTATAAGCAAAGGGAAGAATAATTTTATGTCTGTTCAATTAGCCAGAAAACTTTGCTGGTAAAATCGTGGTGAAAACAACATCCTTATAACATTGCTGGTATCATCAAAAATCAGTACAATCTTTTAGGGAAATGTAGGTACCATATCTAGAACTACCCATGCTTGTAGAACCATTAATCACACTCATAAGATTTTATTTTCAGAAAAAAAGTCAAATAAGGAAAATAGCTATAGTTTTATTTAATAGTGCCTGGCACATAAAAGGCATTCAAATATTTCTCCAAATGAATACCTTTATTTGTACTGACTTCTCCAAATTACTGCTCTTGGTTCCTCCTCATTAAGATTTATCTATTTTCATTACCTGGGGAGAGCTTTAGAATCAAATTCTAACATCTTTGTCTAGTCCCTGTTCTCCCATCTTCCCCAGTAACTTTGTTTTGATTGCTACTAGACTCCTTACCTTAGAATACTTCCACTCTTTAAACTCAGCTGACTGTAACACAGAAACCAAAAAGACTATATACCACATCCTTGACCTAGTCAAGAAGAAATCTGAAGCTTTCTTCAAGGTCATAAGATGTCTTTCTCCTTTGTTAATACCTCTGTAGTCTAAGCATTTACCACAATCCTTGCTACATTAAGACAAAAAGCCAGAAGCTATCCTCAAATCCATCCTCACTTGATCCTTAACATACCTTTAGCCCTGTACCTAGCTGCTTACATTTCTCTCTAGGATCTGAGAAAGAACGATCATTTCCTTGCTTTCATACCTCTTGCTTCTTTCTTCTGGCTCCATTCAAAATCCCCTATTCTTCAAGTCTAAGTATCTCTCTTTTAGATATAATTCACATACCATAAAACTGACCCCTTTAGTGTACACTTCAGGATTTTTTTTTTTGTACAGTTGACCCTTGAACAACATGGGATGAATTGCATGAGTCCACTTACATGCTGATTTTCTTCTGCCTCCACGACCTGAGACTGTAAGACCAATCCTTCCTCTTCCTCCTTCTCAGCCTACTCAATATGAAGATGACAAAGATGGATACCTTTATGATAATCCACCACCACTTAATGAATAATAAACAGTAAACATATTTTTTCTTCCTTATGATTTTTTTTTTTTTAGTAACATTTTCTTTTCTCTAGCTTACTTTATTGTAAGAATACAGTACACAGTACATGTAACATACATGTGTTAATCAACTATTTATGCTATTGGTAAGGCTTCCAATCAACAGTAGGCTATTTACATAGTTAACTTTTTGGAGAGTCAAAAGTTATACATGGATTTTTGACAACACAGGGGTTAGCACCCCTAGCTCCCTCGTTGTTCAGGTGTACATTAGTACACAAGATATTTTAGTATATAAGGTTATGCAACCACCACCACTATCTAATTCTGGCACATTTTCATCACTTCCAAAGGAAACTCCATACTAGCAGTCACTCCCATTCCCATCCACTAATGTGCTTTCTGTCTCTATTAGTTTTGCCTAATCTAGACATCTCAAATAAATGGAATCACACAATATGTTGCCTTTTGTATGTGACTTCTTTCACTTTAATATTTTCAAGATTTATCCATGTTACAGCGGTATTGCTACTTTGTTTCTCTTTGTTGCTGAATAATATTCCATTGCATGGCTATATCACATTTTGTTTAGTCATTCAATAATTAAGGGACATTCTAGTTTGCCTTTTACAAATAAGGCTGCTACAAATATTTGTGTGCAAGTTTTTGTGTGAACATGTTTTCAGTTCTCTTGGACATATACCTAGGAGTGGAAATACAAGTTAAGTGTCTAAATACTTGATATCAAAATCTATTTGGTTTCTGAGTTCAGGTAACAGAGGATATCTCTCACAATGCAAACAACTCTATATTGAGCTCTCCATGCCATCCCTACTCAAACACCCACCATCTTCAAAGTCTGCAGATATTAGTAACAATTTACTTTTTTCCAAATAAATTGAGGAGCAGAGATCAGTTCTTATGGCTCCAGTTATATAGTAGGTGCTTAATATATGCTTATCTGACACCCTAAGAAGCTCCCAAATGAGAGAATGATGACCATTTACTCTTTCATTTTATAGATAGTTGAGTGTTTAATGTATGGTAGCCATTGTGCTGATGCTGGGCGTTAATTGTGGACAAAAGTTATTGATCAGTTTCATCATACTCCAAGAACCAGCTCACCTCCACAAATATTTACTGAATACCTATGATGTGAATGGTCTTGTGCCAGGTATGACAGCACAGAGTGGAATAAGATCTAATCTGCAGCCTTTGAGGGAAGGCATAAACTCTACCTACCACAATAACGCAATAAAAACAAACAAGAGGAGCACCGGACAGTAATGCTGTAAGAAAGGTATAATGCTCTGGAGAGTTAATGGACACAACATGTACAGTTTGGGAGAGTATAGAAGAGGATGGATATCAGAAAATATTTCTTCAATGTGGTACCTGAGAAACAACCTCAAAGAAAGTGGCATGTTGATAAATGGGGATTCCAAGGAAAAAAGAGTGTTTCAGGCAGAAAATAGCATGAGCAAAAATATTAAAGCTGGGTGCAGTACAGATTCTTTTTTCCTTCCAGAGGCTGTCCCATTTGGATGTGTAGATGAGTAATGAGAAGTATGATCACAATGTGAAAGGTCTTCATTGTTGGTCTTAGTATTTAAATAAGCTTAGGAGAATGAGTTGAAAGTCTGCCTGTAACAATTCAAATTACTTTAGTGATTTGTGCCAAGATTAAGATTTCTTAATCTTTCCTTGAAACTTTTCTACTTTGTATATCTCCTAATCATGGAAATTAGTGATTTATCCTTCCCACAAGGAAAAAAAATTAAATCTTGACAACTATGTGAGCATGCTGATAGGGGGACAAGGCTGAAGCTCAATCAGTCTACCACTGCATCCCATACTGTGGGGAAAATGTACAGCTTAAAACAGACATGTGGGCAAATCACAATAGCCAGAAAAGCAGAAGCAAGATTGGGGGTAAGATAATTGCATTAATGAAGCTTCTAGCACCAGGCATTGGACCAGGAGATTTACATATAACATTCTGATTCCACCAAACAAGCCCATTTGGATTTAGGAAAGGGAGGCTTAGGGAGGTCAAATAAATTGCTCATGGTTACCAAGCTAGTAAGCACAGCTAGTTGAATTTGGGCCTATCTGATCCCATATTTTCCCCGTTGTTCACTCTTACTTGTTTTCACAATACACACGAAGCTAAAATGGTAGGAAAATGATACATATTTCAATGAAAGGGGCTGAATATTTAACACAGGGGCTTCTATGGTCTGGAGAAAAATTAGCATGAAACATTCAAATCTGGGTTTAGAATGGCTTAGAGATTAAGACCAGGAGAGATCAAGTTTAGGGCTGCTTCTTTATCCAGTTTGAACACGGATCGTAACATAGATCTTATCTAGGAATACCAAGTGAGCAAAATTCCAGTTTTAATTTGTAAATCAGAGAGTAAACTACAAGAGAATATGAACATTTGGCCGTAATTACCGTATTCATAGACCTGAGAACAGTGACTGGCACATAGTAGACACTCTAAACTTTTGCCGAAATAATGAAAAGTTTTGTAAGGGGTATTCTCATTTGAATACCCGTGAAGGCTATGAAATAAAGACAGCAAAGCAGTAAGCTGAAAAACCATTTAAGTTCTTAAGATACTTCCTTTAATCCTCAACCCTATGGCAAAAACAACAACAAAAACAAACCACCATCAAAACGACAAAGAAAGAAAGCAATAGTTGCAAAACATTAGCCTGATTTTACAAAGAAAAGTAGATGAAAGAATGAAAAGACACTTCTGTATTACGTATTAACATCTCTGTGGATAATCGAATTTCAGTCAGATGGAAGCCAGAATTGTGACCTACGGTTTTAATATTTCAAACTGCTGTGAGCAGTGTATCCAATGACTGTCTTTGAGAAACAAAATGGTTATCTAATCCAAGTATTTGAAAAAAAAACTGACAATTTCTTTATTATATAGCTGGCAAGTAATGGAATGAAACCTCAAATTCATTAACTTGAAGTAACAGTACATGTACAAAAACCTTAATTCTTTAAATTTTGATACTATATTTCTATTAAACATGCAAAGAAAACTGCACAAACGGCATTAATGAAAAAGGAAAAAAAAGAAAAAAAAACAAAACTTTGGAGGACAGCAAGCCTCTCTGAAGAAACATTTTTAAAAAGAATAAAAACAGGTTCTATGGACTTTCCCTCTCTATTTTTCACAGGCTTTTCTAATATTTCTTCTTTGATGTAACCAATGAATAACTGCCACTTATCACAAAATACCTTCTTTCAGATATATTGCTTTCTTCTAAACAGACAGTTCTTCAAGCTGCTCAAGTCTTTCAGCTGCAGCAATTTTTCTTATTTCTATTATACTATATTTCTTCCATGGAGTATCATAAAGACCAATTTAACAAAGATAGTTTCCAAAAGGCAATATTACTTTACCTCAATCAGTATTTTAACATGATATTCTCTATTTTTTTCATTTAGTTCTACAATCTTTCCATACTTCAATATTTCCTAACACTATAGTTTCATTTGCCAGAGTGACTATATTATATTTTCTTCTGTATTACATTAATACAGAAGTTAGTGAACACTTTTTCTTTAATCAATTAATACTTGGGGCAGTCTACATGTTCCTAACCTATTAATAACCACGAAGACAATATTTTGTCTTTTCAGTCAACTACTGCAATTGTGTGGTCTTTCAAAATATAAATCATACTTGATTTTAAGGTCTTAGACTTTTTTTTTTTAAAGTGACAACAGAAGGTTAAAACGTGTATTTTTTTTTTTGAACTGTAATATTTGGTTTAAAACATATTTTCTAATGAACTCTAAACCAAACAGCTATTTATTTATTTATTTATTTTTGAGACGGAGTCTCGCTCTGTCAGCCCAGGCTGGAGTGCAGTGGCGGGATCTTGGCTCATTGCAACCTACGCCTCCCAGGTTCAAGCAATTCTCCTGCCTCAGCCTCCTGAGTAGCTGGGACTACAGGTGCGCGCCACCATGTCCAGCTAATTTTTGCATTTTTAGAAGAGACGGGGTTTCACCATGCTGGCCAGGCTGGTCTCCAACTCCTGACCTCGTGATGTGCCAGCCTTGGCCTCCCAAAGTGCTGGGATTAGAGGCGTGACCAAACAGCTTTTTAAAAAAACTACTATAGAATTAAAATAATTGCAGAGTCTGAGGCTAGATTAAGTACAATCCCAAAAGAAAAAGTACACAGGCCTTATTACTTCAAAAATTCTTGAAAGACAATACAGTTCTAGGTTCACTGATACATATCCTAAAATTACCAAGATTATTCAGATTTCACAAAGCAAGCTTCAAATAGATCGATTCCTTCAACACACGGACAGACACCCCTCTAAGTATTGTGTTATCTGACAACAGAAGCCAAGGAATCAAAATTATTGAGTGTTTATTACCACCTCACATATAGTTTATTACAAATGAGATATTGAAAACCAGAAAGTTCTTATTGATCTTTTGTCCTTTGTGAGCCAACTTTTTCCTGTTTAGAATCGGAGCTAAGTCTCATGACCCTTGCGCTATACTTTAATACCAGGAAGAACAGATACCATTTAAAAATCAGTGATGAATTAAATTACAAAGGAGGAAAATGTAATAAAATACAACTTTCACAAATGTTACGTGTAAGCTAGGCATAAGAATTTTTAAGGCTGAGGAAGTTGCTCTCAGGCACGGGGCAAAACCTGTAGCCCAAAATCAACAGGCCTAATAATTTAAGATGTCAATTTTATCAGTTAAGGTAACATCAAATTTGAGTACTTCAGTGTGATATTTTCATTCTGCTAAGAAGAAAACGCCCCGGATTTTATGTAAAATATTCAGTTCCCTAAATAAAAAGTTATCTCCTTAAAAGAGAAGCTAGATTTCCCGTTGCATGTCAAGGCAGAGGGCACCACACTTCACCAATCCAAGGCTGGACTTGAGTAGGGGTGCAGGTGTTAGCAATTCATCAGTCACACAAGCTACGTGGTCTTGCAGAGGTGAATAGAGATTTTTTTAACAAGGGCTTTCCAATTCTTTGAAGAAAACGCTGCGACAATTTTGCTGGGGAGGAAATGCTTCATCTTCCACGTGGAAACAAACTCATAAATTCTGACTGCAGGTTGGTGTTCAGTACAACTTGGAATAACCTAACTTTTCACATAAAACACAACCCCCAAGCTGCAAGATACGGTCTCCGCGAATGGCACCAAGCACTACCTTTTCAAGCCCTCACCAGCACTGGAAGTGGGTTGGACACCCCCAAACCATCACCACCCCCCACAGGAAGTGAGGGTGTCCCCCCTCCCCCAGGACGGCCTTCCTCCCCTCCCCCAACCGGAAGTTGAGGCGCCCCCATTCAGCCGGCCTCCAACCAAGACAAACCAATACCACCACCACCAAAAGAGGGGTGATCTTCAAGGGGTGAAAGGCAGCTCGACTGGGGCCACCCCCAAGCTCGCCTTGCTTACTGACCTGCTGACGACAGGGGCAGGAAGAGGCCTGGGGCCTAAAGAAAGTCCCTTGCACAGAGGACAATTCCCTCAGCCCCTCTCAATCGCCTTCACTTCACGCGCTCGTCGTCTCACAGCTGGACAAAAATTCTTCCGCAGCACTTTATTTTGGTGTCCTTTCCTTTTCTTTACCTAATCTCTTAACCACCTTTCCACAGGTAACTCCTCTTACCGCACAGCATTTACAGTTGCTCCGGTGAGGAGAAAAATGAAATATTTTCCACGGTCCCTTCAGAAAAATGAAGGGATTATTTTGCCCCAATGCGGCGAAGGACTACGTGGTTACGCAAGGTGAGCCTTATTTTCGTGGAGGTTTCTGGGAGATGTAGTTTTTTTTTTATTGCGAAGGCCTGCAGAAAGTAGAGGAACTGAAATTGGTCATGACTATATATTAGCGTCCTCGAAAACATATTCTGTATTCGATGACGGCTGACCTAGCGGGCTCCGACGCCCAGATGGGTCCAGACTTCCCTGGTCTTTTCCTATGCGGCTTAATCGAACCCAAATTTTCGCTCTCGCGGGCCCAAGGTCTCGGCAGCCCCGCCCCTTATCTTGGCCCCGCCCTCCACAGCCAATCAGGCGCCCTTTAGGTCTCGTCCTCCGGAGCTTGGAACGCAGAGAGGAGGGGGCTGGCGGCGACTCCTCCCGCTGGGCTGAGAGAGACCGGGGAGACAACTGGAGCCCGTGCGCGCGCGC